>NC_142313.1:17672860-17975577 GCF_054855325.1 Carica papaya | reverse complement strand
TTAAGATGGAGTCAGTTCTAACCAACTATTGATTATAATTCAATCATGTTCTCCGCCCTATTACATGTAATGTCCTGTATCAACCTTTTGGTGTCTATGAAAGCATTGAATGAATTGATATACTTCCACCTAATAAAGTTCATATTTGGTACCATTATCGTGATGAAGTTATTTATTCTAAATTTTCTCTAAATATTCATTGCATCTATGATATTTATTGTCAGCTGAATATTAAGCACGAAAAGACGTGCTCTAGGAAGTTAAGAAATTATTGGATTCTTTGCAAGAATACACATGCCTCCTATGCCAGAAGATGAGAAGCTTCGAGTTTTTTTTTAACCAACTTTAGCAGTACAAGAAACAAGGGCTCCCATTAAAGTTGTTTTCATCCATGTTAATCTTGATGAGCAACTTCCCACTTGCAGTAATTTTGATTTGCCCCATACTCCAACAAAAACTGCTTTAGTCCATGATGACCGCATCGGGCAAGTTTCTTCTGACCTTTCAATTTTCCTTGTTGGTTTCATATGGAACCGACAGTTTTGGTTAACTTTCAGTTTATCAGTTGTATTGAGTGCCTATATAATGGCTACAAACATTTATCAGACAAAAGATAATGAATAAGAATTCTATTGTTTTAGGATTTTATTCACTATCATCCTTGTTCCTTTTTTTCCTTAATTGTTCTGTTTAACCTATCATGTTACGTCTATTTCTTCTTGTGTTTCTTCAACATAGCCCTAATGACCTCTAGTCAACTTTATTCCTTTATTTTCTCACCTCCATTCCTCTAATTTCTAAACCATCTCTGGTTAACTTGACTAAATCTGAACTGTTTCCTTTGTGGGACGATATGGAGTGTTTTGCAGATATCTTGGGGTGTAAGGTATCCAATCTCCCCTTCAAGTACATGGATATGCATATTGGGGCCATATTCAAGGACTATTGGACCTTGTAGTGGCCAGATTTAAGAAAAGGCCAATTGGTCCAAAGCAGGGATTCCTTTCCAAAAGGAGCAAAACTCACTCTCACTAAGTGCACAATGTCTAGCCTACCTATTTATTTTTATTTGTCCTTGTTCACAATTCTGTCTAGTGTAGTTGAGAAACTAGAGGTTCTCCAGTGTTGATTTTGTGGAATGATTCTGAGGAGCAACGGAGTTTTTATTTGGCGGCCTGGGACATGATTAAGCTTCCCTTTCAACAGGGTGGGCTTGGTTTAGATCGCTTGTTGAGCTCAACAAAGATCTCCTCAAGAAATGGCTTTGGAGATCACAAATATTGATGGTAGTGTATTGCAAAAGAAGATTAGAGCCAAGCTTGGGCTTCCAGCAGGGAATGGAGGACCATACAGACTAGATTTCTGCATGACACAGACCAGTAGAAGGAAATCAACTCTAGCTGGGAAGAGTCCTTTGAATGCATAAGGTTTTTGTTAGTTCCAGAAGAAAGGTTACAAGTTGGCTGGACGGCTGGAGTGAGGTAAGGGCCATCAATGATTCCTATTTCGTTTCTCCTTTGGCTACATGCAAAGACACTTTTATGACGAAATCTATGGGGGGGCAGGTTGTGGACCTTATAATGGAGCAGCCTCACATCAACATTTTCCTATTGTCTTCTCCTTAACCTGTTATGAGCACCGATCAGTTGATTATACTTCTGAAAATAGTGCTTATAAATCAGATGTATTAGCCAGGGAAGAAGAAGAAATAAATAAGGAATTATGTACACCTTTAACATGTTCTATATAGCTATATTCTGTTATGGTATCAAAGAAAAATAATGTTTTTCATTGTTTTTATGCCACCTATTAAGCTGGCGGTTTATATAAATTGAACAACCATATAACTGCTACCATCTAGAATAAGGCAGTAAGAAAGCAGTTATTCTGTTTATTAAGAATAAATTCAGTTTTACATTAAAGAAAAAGAATTAGAGAAGAACAAAAAAAAAAATGCTTGAGTCCATTAAACTCTGGGAGATCTTTGAGATTTGTCATCATCAATCAAAATCTTATATCAAGACTATCAATAGGAACCATAGCTTTGGTATCAAAGTCTCCAGTTACGGGTGAGCTATGATCTCTCCAGCAAAAATTTGGGAACGTTCTCAAATAGTATCAGGAGGATCAGACAAAGAGGTGTCTATAGTGGAGCAAGACATGGGTGTTTTTGGTTCATTTCAACATAAACTGAGTCTTTCCTGGCAGATCAAAGAATCAATTACTGGAAGATCCACACAGTTTGCTAAGGGGAGCAAGTAACCCCATCATAATTAGGACCCAGACTCATGTACCTAAACTCATCCATGACGAGTGTGGAAAGCACTTGACCATTGAGGTACTAGCCATGTGGTTAACTTGCAACAGCAAATTATAAGTGAGGATGGCTGGAAATTTCTCCTATCGCCTTGAAAAACCTATTTGTTCCAAACCATGCACCTCAAGCAAAAATTAGGGAAAAATATTCTCAGGCAAAAGCTTATCTGCTGTTCAATAAGGTTAGAAAATTTCCATACAGCACTATTATAGAACCATTTAGACACATGATTAAGCAGATGTGAGCATATTTGAGATTGGCCATGAACAGGTCCAAAAGGTTTAAAGACAATATAAATGTGCCTAAACAGGTCAAAACTTGCTTAACCCATTTGACCATTAAACCCATTTAATGTAAAGTTCATAAATTTATTGAATTGATGATGCAATATGCATTAACTTGGCTATATTTATGTACTGACAAATCTTCTACTGCGTTGATAACATCAAAATAAATAATGACATTAATATGTGATAGATTTACTTAATGTTTATATTTTTAAAATAATTACTTTGCTGAATTGATACCTGAATTTTTATGTATATTTTATAGTAATACTATTATTATCGTACTACTTTAAATAGATAACAGATTGAATTTTTCAATTATGATTTTGTAATGATCAAAAACATATTAATCATCTGATGTAAATATATGAAACTGATACTGAGTTAATTAACACATAATCTAACGAATTAGATAAACGGGTTTAAACAAGTTTAGACAGTTCAATCCATTTATAAAGAGGGTTGAGTTTGGATTCGGGTTTTGATGATATGATTAATAAAACGTATCACTTTCAGCTTTAGGAATGAAATCGTTAATAGCTTCATGTTTTGACACAAACTGCTGCCCAACTTAGTATCTACAGCCAAGGAATAGGACAAAGAATAATCAGCTAAGGATGGAATTTGATAATTATCAAGCCTGCCAATGCACACTTTTTAATTTTGCTCTACTTCATCCATTTGAAAATTTCAAGATATATTTCTCACATCTTAAAGCAAGAAATAGATGCCCTTACTAGTGAAACTTGTTATTTCCCTCACTGTTTAAGTGAGTAGGTTGACCAACCTAAAATTGTGTCAATATGACTGTCTATAATAAACACCCAATGTTGGACTATAGAATAGCGATTTTGTGTTGACATACACACCCTTTCATGAAAATAGAACCCAATGCATTACATTTAGTCTGCTTAGATGCCAACTCAATAGGCAATATCAGAATATCAATAGGCATGCAGAAACAGATCAACAAACATTAGCTCATCAAAGATAAGGAGAAACAAATTTAGAAATGAACCCAAAGCGAAAAGAGGAAGCATTGGGAAGAAAGATAAATTAGGGATAGAGCCCAGAAGAGATGATAATTAGCAAATCAGAAGATTTAATTCTCCAGACAGCAAGCAACATTGCTAGAAGAGAAATCGTACCGTGCAGCATATTCTGAAAAATGTTTACCAGGCTGCCGTTGCCTCAAAGTATGGAGATCACCACCCGGACAGTATTCCATGACTAAGCATGAGAATCTGTCTGTCTCAAAATGGGTATACAAGGTTGGTAGAAATGGATGGTCCAGGAGTTGTAAAATTTCCCTTTCTGTTTGAGCCCTGGTCAACTTTTTCCTGCTTGCAAGGGATGCCTTGTCCATTACTTTCATTGCAAAATAACAACGAGTGCCACTAAGCTCTGAGAGATATACACTGCCAATATCACCACAACCTAGTCTTTTGAGTAATCTAAAATGACTCATTCCTAAAATTCCATCTCGTGCTCGAATGGCAAGGATAGCCTTCCACCGAGGATCATTTCCCTTGTGAGGTTTGTTTGCACTCCCAGTAATGTTGCTCCAGTTACTGTCATCACTCAGACCACTACTATCACTTGCCCGGCTAACACTCGTCTTCGTACTCTCAAGCGAATCCCCTCTAACACTACCTTTAGTACTATCACAGTTCCTCTCCATGCTGAGCATACCATCACTTGTAATTGCATCACTGCGGTATGTACTGGCACAGCTGTTAACAATGCTCATAGCTGTAAAAACACCCGTACTATCAATACTGCTATGAGGACTGACATTACCACTGGGAGGCAAAGAAGCATCCCAAACACATTCCTTCTCCTCTGAATCTGGTGGAAGTATCGTGTTCTCCATATTTTGTGATGCACGGGGAACCAAAAAAGGAGGAGACAATGCACTTACATCATTAGGTTCTTCAACCAAGCTTTCTGCAGGTGAAAGAACAGCTGGACTTGGTTTCTTAGGAGGAATGTGGATTGAAAGATCTTCTAGAAAGGGTCCTTTCATCGACAAGCTCTTCATCAGACGTCCAGCATCAGATTTATTTTGGCTTATTCGTACATAGACAGTACTCATCAGATCTGTATCGACAGGTTCTGCAGGATGACTAGCCCCAGAGAAAGAACTTGGGCAACCTTCCTCGACCAAGTCACCACTGCCCTTGAATGTAACAACATCTGGCATGAGCTCTTCATGTCCTGGTAAAGAGTCTTTCCCTTTCCATGATCTTACAGGTGCAGGTGAGACTGAACTTCTGGAGTCTTTAGCACTTGATTGACTCACCTCTTCTCTCAATGGACCTTTATGCACATTCGGAACATGACCCATTTCCCTCCCCAAGGTTGTGCAGGGACTTGAAATCTGAGCCACAATGGGAAACTTCCCAGGAATTGTATTGAATTCTGCAACCCTTTCCATTGCTGATAACCACTTAATTTTACATGGAATAGTCTTTCAGCCAAAAATAATCCTGCTAATAAAAATGAGATTAAATTTAGTGATTCTTTTCCCCTTTTCCTGTTAGATTCTTAGTAGGCCCTCTATCCACTAGTGTTTTCTTTTTTTTTATTATTAAATAAATCCACCAGTGTTTTCTTTTATGTTATATCAGTGGTTTATAATTCAATTTTATGTTCCTCTTAATATCAAATGATATACAACTATTATGAACCAAAACAGCTTTGGCCCAGCGGTTATCAAACTTCTAGTTTACAATCGAGATCAAAGTTTTGACTCTTACCTGGTGCATATGTTATTTTGGCCTCTAAAATTTAGAGATATATATATAACTACTACTTGAATTTCTAAGTCTACCTAAGAAACAAGAGCTCTAACAAAACGAATTAACCATCCTACTTTATTTAAAAAATCAGAGCACCAAAATGACCGAAAACACCAATCAGATAAGGCAAGAGAAAGAGAAGTCAAGCTCTATCACCACAAAACATTTTTTTATGAACTCTTGTTTGATAGGAATATAGCAGTAAAACTAGTAGTAGTAATAATAATAATAATAATAATAATACTATTATATTTATTATAACGATAACCGAAAAAACATGGTAGTTCTGTCTCAAACGACCTCCTTAAGCTTCACGAAGCATGGAAAATTGACTGAGATTATAGGTTACTATTTTCTCGCGAATATAGCTAAAAAAAATTTTAATAAATCTAGTAAGAAATTGAGAAAGAAAAATATCAAAAAGCAATCAGCGTTTAGATAACTGGCAAACAAAATAAAATCCTCGCTAACCTTCACTATCAGCGCCTCGAGCTACAAAATGCTTTAGTAGAAAACCCTAATTAGCAAAAACTATCGAAAATCACCAGATCAAGTAAGTCGTTCATAAAAATTCTTTTTGTCTGCCACAATCAATCTAAAAAGAAATGGTGAATATTTTACAGAAAAGAAGGAGCCCTGATTAAAACTAAAAAAGTAAGCAGCAAAAAAGTAAAGGCCGAAGCTCAAATAGCGAAAACTATGAAATTAAAATATTTCGTCGGTTCCAATCGAGCATTTCCAACATAAACCCTTCATTTCCACCTAAAACCATTCCGCGGAAAGTAAAAAACCAAAAAAAAAAAAAACATGTAGAATTTAAGAGGCGGAAGCAATATAGATTAAAATCTAGAAATCCAAAAGAAAAAAAAAATCAAACAAAGTGGAGGAATCAACCACAGAACATTCAAGCAGAACACAAGAAGCCTAAAAAACGCACCAGTTCAGCAGAGAATAAGAATCTGGAGGAGCAGCAGCCGGCAACAAATAACGTTAGGATTTGGAAATTAGGAGATGTAGTGCTCCAGTCAAAAGCAGCTATAGAGTGCTGTTTCTCTCTCCAAAAGCTTTGAAAGAAACGGGAAGTAGAGATTTGTAGCGAGCCCGAGCAATGAGAGCTCGAGCTCTTTTCTTTTTCAGAGTACAGTTTGTGTTGTGAGGAGAGAGAAGAGGTGTGTGTAACAGAAAAGAAAAAGCTTTTGATTGAATAGCTTTTTCACTTTAATTTTATTTTTGCCTTATTGCTTTATATGGTAGTGTGCACTTTGGTTGAGGCGGTGGGGTCCAGTGTAGGTGTAGAGCCCACATGTGGGACCCTTTAGTGTTTCTTCTTTAAGCTACATTTGTTTTCAGAGGTGGGCCCACTCCCTCTCTCTCTTCTGTCATCGCCCTTCGAACCATTTTCTAGAGATCGGGTTTTGGATTCGGTTCAGACGAAATCTCCACGCGCATCTATCTCACGCTCTCACTATTTTTAATTTTATCAATTTTTTTTAAATTAAATGTTTTGGTATTATTTATGCAGTAAGTTTATATGGTTGATGACGCAACAAGTAGAGTACTTACTGTCTTCTATCAATAAATAATATTTAAGTTGAGAAAATAAAATTAATTTTCGTTATTTTCTTTTTTCATTAACCTTAAATATTCATATTTTTACATCTCCAGCTACTTATTATTTTTATTTATTAGTTTTTATAAAAATATATATTATATATTCATCACAAAATAAATATATTTACTCAAATGCATCTCTAATTTTTAGATAAATTATCGTTTCAGTTCATGAAATATTTGCATGTTAAAAAATAGATTTAAAAATATTTTTATTATAATTTAATCCTTAAATTTATTAAATTATTTCAATTTATGATATTTTTATGAAGAAAAACTTTTGACACAAAAAAATATATTTTTCTAGTTTTGTTCATATTTTATTTAATTAAAATATAAAATAATAGCCAAAGATTAATCTTAATAAAAATAATTATTTTGTTTTTAGTTTAGACCATATAAATTAATAAAATATTAAAAAGGAAAAAAGGATATTAAATTATAATTTTAATACTAAATTATAATGTAGATCATAATTTACAAACTAAATCAATAATTTGTATTTATTTTTGAATTATCTTTTAGTGTTTTATTGTAATTTTTAATAATTTCACATAATCTTATAATACATATGATAAAAATCACTTATAGAATATTTATTTTTAAAATTTAAAAGTGGGGAGGTGAGAGAGTACTAAAATCAAAAGTGGCATAGAAATGATGAGTATGTGGCCATTCCAAGTTCGGTAAAATGCATGCTCCACTAAGTTGACCAATGTAGGTCCCTACTCGCATAGTACCAAATGGAAATTAAAGCTACCTTTTAATTAATGAAATTTATTTATAAAACATATACTCGATTTAGTACTAGAATATATATTGTAAAAAAAAAAAAGGTTTAAAATTGACTACATACAAAATTTTATATATAATGAAATGAATAGATTGTAAACTTGCATCAAAATTAATAAAATTTAGAATTTAGAATTTATTATTTTAATTTTAAGAAAAATTCTATATAATATTTATATAGATTTAAATTAGGCCCCATAAATTTAGCAAAACTAATTTATACATTTACACTTAATTCAATATAAAATTCAGTTGACATTATTAATTCACAAATGAATTTTATTATAATTTAAAATTTTTGAAATATAACCTAAGTGAACTTCTCTTCCTATTGTTATATTATTAGACATATAATTGCCAACTGAAATATATAGTTTTTATTATTAATTTTTGTGCTAAAATTATTATGGCACTTTTTGACAATTATAGTGGACATCTTCCAATTTTGTTGTAAGTAGACAAAAATAAATAAATAAGATAAAAACAAACGACATAATTTAAAGTTGCTAAATAAAAGTGTTGATTATTTATTTATTTTTTCTTCCTATGACCTTTAAATAATGTATATATTTATTAGAGCCGTGAACCTTGACCCATTTATAGCCTCCAATAATTTGAACTAAGCTTCTAAAGGTATTAATTGATTGAATTAATTCATAAATATAATGTATGAAGAAGATTTTAATGTAAGCAAAAACTTTATTTTATTTTACCATAACAATTTTTGTCCAAGTGATTATCTATGTAACGGCCCCGAAAATTAACAAAGGAAATGTATATAAAGAATATAAGTGCGGAAGTGAAATAAAAGGTTCTGATTAATATCTCTTACACAATAACTTAAACATACTAACAATACCGAAAATAAGTCATCTAAAGGAAAGTACTGAAAATGAAAGACTATAAAAGAACTAATAAACATCTAGGTATCTATTCGCCGTCTTCTTATAGATCGAACTCGGGAATCAAGTCCTCCTGATCTGAAATAGTTAAGTAAGGAATGAGCTACACTACCCCAGTAAAGACATAACACTATATCACTGTCACAGAAGTAAAGGTTGGTAGAAAACTAAAGACAACCAATGAAGCACAAGTTTCAAGTAAATTTATTTATTAATAATCAAACCATTTACCGTCCACTTACCTTAGTGGGATTTATAAAAACGACTCATGGAAACAGTGACATCATAAATATCATGAATTCATACATAATCTGTATCATAGTACATGTCATACTTTTATATTTCAATTATCAAACAACAATTACTCCCTTTTTATCAGCCTACCAGTATCCGTGGGGATCCATAGGGGTCCTCGCTACACGTGAACCATTCCTTAAACAAACTTAATTCCCAGGGCCGTCCCCATACCTTATCCGGTATGGGCCCCAAATAATAAAACCTCAATACCCCGTCCGATATGAGGGTGAAGCGGGCCATCCCCATACCCCGTCCGGTATAAGTGTCAAAACATTGAAAATCTCCATACCCCGTCTGGTATGAGATAACGTTCCCGGTAGAGTTTCCTATGGACCTGGTCCGTCCCCCATCTCCTAGGATATCTAGTGAGGCTGTCAACTTATTCATTTATCAATTCATATACCTTTTCTATTTTTTTTACTTAGTTTTCTATTTCCCACATAAACATAAATACTTAAACAAGTAACGAGCATCCAACAAGGCAAACATATCATCGAAGTCACAAAATCAAGCCATAATAAAAGTAAACAGTGATTCATGCATTCAAAATCATAGAATAAATAAATCAGATACCATACTGCATTTAGACTGTAAAATAAATTAAACAGGAACTGACAGAGAAATATGTCCGGTTCGGGCTTCATTAGCAACCGTAATAATTATGTTTATTTATTTAATTCGTACAAATACAGTTTTATCATTTATTAGACTTTAATCCCGTGATAGAAAATAAGGTGAGGGGTCTTTACCTGATTCGAAGTCGAAAATTGAATTTTTTTCACTGCGCATACGGGCAGTCCATAGGTTCCCTAAATTTTCTCTTGGGAACTGAAACGTACTTACAGTACCTGCACATATCCTAAATAACTCAAAAATCAGACCCGAGGCTTATTCGACAAATTTTAAAATTCTGGCACGGCGGCAATCTGCCTCGGGTTGGCCGTTTCCGGCTGTTTTTTGCTAAATTCGGCCAAACATGTATTGGTTCCTATGAGAAAACACTCCTAGGGCCCTCGGTGGGCCAAAAAAATACCAAAAACCGAAACTTACCAGCAGCGGGGCTCTCCGGTGCAGCAGCTCCTCCGGCTCGAGTCGCGATTTGGTGTTTTGCTACGGTCAACCTATAGAAAAAGGAACGGTGATCACAATGGTGTAAAAATTATATCGAACGGGAATCGGGAAGGGTCTCATCGGAGGCAAAAATTGAGAAAACTCGCGGCAGCGCCGCTGGACTTCGGCGGCGTTTTTCGGCCAATCGGCCAGTGTTTTAGCTCCGATTTGGCCACAGGTGGGTTTAGAATTAAATTCTGAGCCAAGGAGAGAATTTTTACCTCGTTTGGTGGCTGAAAAGTGCTCCGGTGCGGCGCCGGGTAGCGGCGGTCGATTCCTCGGCGGCTGGGCTGTCTTCTCTGGCGAGGGCTCTGGCGGCTAGGGTTAGGGTTTGGGTGTGGATGAGATTATTTATAACCTTTCGCTTTTAATCTGAGCCGTCCATCGCGATTTAATCTTAGCCGTCCGATCGCGATTAAAAAGAAAATAAATTTGGATCGTTCATCACGATGCAATCTGGACCGTTCGTGCGCACTTTTGATCTGGGCCGTCCGTGCGCGCGGGAACAGATCTCAGTCGTTCAATCGCGCGCATGCGGATCGCCCACGTGGCTCCCTTCCGCGTGGCCTCCTGCGTCAACGTCTCTGCCACACGGCGCGTTCTGGTTGGCCGGTGCTGCTGACCGGGCAACTGACGTGGTGTAATTTTTCTAAATTGTATTTTGACCCCCGATTTTTAAATTTTCTTTCAAAAATACCCCCAGAACCTAAATTTTCACCCATTTTTCTCAAAATTACTTTCAATTAAATCCCTAGAATAATTTTACCCCTTTTTATTATTATTATTATTATTATTATTTCTATTTAATTAAATTAAACTAAAATTAAAACCATATAAAAATTCATATTCATATATAAATTACCAAAAAACAAAATAAAATAATACTAATAATAATAATAATAATTGGGTTGTTACAACTCTCCCCCCTTAAAGAAATTTGGTCCCTCAAATTTGCCTCTTACTCTTGATCGAACAAATAGGGGTACTGGGCTCTAAAGTCTGATTCTAGTTCCCATGTAGCCTCCCTTGGTGTGTGGTTCTGCCATACGACCTTTACAAATGATATTTTCCAGTTGTGGAGCAACCTACTCTTTCGATCTGTAATGCCGACTAGTACTTCTTCGTAGGATAAGTCTTCTTGGAGTGGAAGGGGTTCATGAGCCAAGACATGAGAGGGGTCCGGGTTGTACTTACGTAGCATAGATACATAGAACACATTGTGGACCTTGGAAAGCTTTAGAGGTACTGCTAATCTGTAGGTGGCAGTACCAATCCTGTTTAAGACTTCGAATGGTCCAATGAATCGGGGGTTCAGTTTTTTCCTCCTGCCAAACCTACTAATTTTCTTGAAAGGAGTGACCTTGAGGAACATCCGGTCACCTTTCTCAAACGCTAAATCTCTCCTCCGGGTGTCCACGTAACTTTTCTGTCTTGAGCAGACCGCCTAGTACGCTAAGGCCCTGTGCGCACGGCAGCAGGCCTGTGTGCCTGCAGGCTAGCTTGCAGCACGCCGGCCAGGCTCTGCTACCTCGAGCAATGCTCCATTGCTGCCTTGGGTGACGCGTCACCATAGTCGATGGAGGAAAATTTTCTCTCTCATTTTCGTACCAAAAATATCTTTCTCCTATCTCTTCATCGAATTTCGCCACTTGGTGCGAATTCAATGATTCTAAAATTTTATAAATTGCCCTCCTCCTTCCCTTCCTCTCTGCACTTCCATTTTTTCCATTTTTTTAAGGTTTAGAGAGAGAGAGAGAGAGTAAATTAGTGTGAGAAGAAAAGAAAGAAAGGAAAAATGGTGAATTTTGATGTTTCGTTAAGGAATCTAGTATTAGTTTCGTTGTCTTAAAGAGTATTGTTGGATAAGTAAATTTAATATGATAGATATTTTGCCTGTTTTGCATGCCTCTGTTTCATATGAGTCAAATTGTTATGATTTTCAAACATGCTGTGTAGGGACCCAGAATTAGAAGGGAAATAAATTCATAAATTTAATGTGAAAGTGATTAATAAAGTTAAGGTTTACATTCCTTACACAATAATTTAGAATGCCCAATAGGACTACAAGAATGTCCCTTTTAAAAGATAAGCGGTAATTAAAGAAATGAAACGAAAAACGAATAATTAAATATTCTAGGACAACCTTCACTAGCACTTAAAGGGAGTCTAGATAGTGAACTACTCTCAAACCTCTTGTTGATCGGGATTTGAATCTTGATCCTTTTGATCTGAAATAGTTAATAAAAGGGTGAGCTACACTAGCCCATTAAGAATATCACACTAATCACAGATACGAAAAACTGAAAATTAGTAAAAATCATAAAACAACTAATAGAGCACTTAATTTGAGTAAATTCATTTAATATAAAAAAAACCATTTATTCCGAACTTACCGTAATGAGTTTTCCAAAACAACTTATGAAGACCCATATCCATATTACTTTTCACTTTCATACATAAGAGAACAAGAAATAATAACTTTCATTCCTTACCTACTTACTGGTACCCCAGGGGGTCTATAGGGATGTCTCCTCTACTCATGAACCCAATAACTAATTTTAACAATTAACCGATCGTCCCCATGTCCCGTTCAGTAATGGACGCTAAACATTCCATCGCCTCGATACCCCGTCTAGTACGAAAGTGAATCATATCTCCTAAACCTTTCCAGTAAGGGACTTCTTAGCCCCGTCTGATTTAGGTAACATTCACGGTAGGGTTTCCTATGTATCAGACCCGTCCGCCTTTTTCCTAGGTATCTAATAAGCCTTTTAGATACAAATTTTCATCAATAAATAACCAACAACACATACCAATATCTCATATCACATTCACAGATCAATTGAACTACATTCATGTTGACGATATATAACTAAAATAACCAGATAAGTCGATAAAACTATGGAAACTATAAATTAAGAACATGTACTATACGAAAATCAAGTAAGTAGGACAATATAAAAAAAATAGAAAATTAAGACAATTATGAACTAACTAGTTTCGGCTCTACTTGTGACCTATAATTATTTTTAAGATTTTTTAAATTTGTACCAAACATGAAATTATACATCATTAAACCTCAATTTACCATAACGGATAATAGGGTGAGAGATCCTTATCTGGATCAGCGTTTCGAGATGTTGAGCTGTCTACTACACCTCCTAATGGGTACTGGGTTCCTTGAATTTTTCATGTGGAATTCAAAACACTCGTTACACACCTAAAAATACTTCAAAAATCCAAAATTGGTGTTTAAAACTTATTTCAACCAATTTTTAGGGTTTCGGCACGGCACCGCCACCGTGCTTCGACGCTGGCTTCGCCGCCCATGGCGGCAGTTCGCCTCGGTCTAGCGGGTTTTTAGTCGGTTTTAGCTAGTTTTGACTGGTTTTGGCCGTATTCCTACAAAAAAACACGTTAGGTCCACGGTTGGTCATAAAATCTCAAAGAAAATCGAACCTACCAACAGGGGGACCTCCGGGTGCAGCAGCTCTGCCGATCCACCTTCACAGTTGAGGTTCTTTCTTCGGCTACCCTGCACAAAAAAGGACGGTGAGCATAATGATCGAAAAATCACGTGAAACGAGAATTAGAAATGGCTCATCAAAGGAGTTTTGAGGTTTTAGCCGTGACAGCTCAGCCGGTCTGTGTCCGTAGTTTTTGTGCACCCGCCGTTCTTCTTACTCTAACTTGGCCACAAGGTTACTCGGAATCGAATTCTGAACGGGTAGAGAAAATTTTTACCTTTTTTACTAATCGGCAGTGGCTCCGGTGCGGTGTTGGTCGGTGGTCGGCCTCTTTATCTGACATCTGGTTCTTCTTCTCCGGCGGGAGCTGGCAGCTAGAGTTTAGGTTTTCATGTGATGTAAAGTATTTATAACTATTCTGTGTTGATCTAGACCGTCCATCGCGATCGATCTCATTCGCCCGATCACGCTTAAGGAGGAAACAAATATGAGCCATTCATCGTAATTAATCTCAACTGTCCGATCGCGCCTAAGGTAAAAACGGATCTATGTCATCCACATGCACGGGATCGATCCTGGGTTGTCCGATCGTGGGCCACGCTGATTGCCAGCGTGAGCTCCCGCGTGGTTCTGACATTAGCGTGCCTGGCCATGTGACACGCTCCAGTTCGTCAAAGCTATTGATTGGGCGGTCCTACGTGGTCGAACTTTCTCTATTTGTACTTTGACCACCTGTTTTTAATTTTTCTTTCAAAAACACCCTTCGAACTAAAATTTTCATCCATTCTTCCCAAAATTGTTTTCAATTTCGTCATTAATTCATTTTTTCTAAAAAATTCAATCAAATTAAAATAAAATAAAAAATTTTAATTATTTATATATTCCATAATCTGTAAAATTATTCTGGGTCAATTTTCAAGTCCGGGTGTTACAACTCCTCCCCCCCTTAAAAGAAGTTTAGTCCCTCAAATTTGTTGCCTTTTTGCTTGTCAAACAACTGGGATACTGGACCCTAAAGCTTGATTCCAGTTCCTAAATGGCTTCCTCATGCATATGGTTCTACCATAGGACCTTGATGAATGGAATTTCTCGATTGCAGAGTACTTTACTCTTTTGGTCTACAATGCCTACTGGTAGCTACTCATAGGATAAATCCTCCTGAATAGCTCTGGAGGTAGTGCCAGTCTGTAAGCAGTCGTACCAATCTAGTCTAAGATCTCAAATGGTCCAATGAACCGAAGATTTAATTTTTCTCTCTTACCAAATCTATTGATCTCTTTGAAAGGAGTAACCTTAAGAAATACTCTGTCACCTTTCTCAAATTCCAAATCCCTCATTCGGGAGTCCGCATAACTTTTTTGTCTGCTCTGAGCTGTCTGAATGTTCTTTCTGATCTTAACTATCTTGGTTGTAGTCTCCTCCACAAGATCTGAGCTGAATAATTTTCTATCACCCACTTTTTTCCAATAGATCGACGATCTGTATGGACAACCATACAATGCCTCATATGGAGCAATGCCAATACTTGCCTGGTAGCTGTTATCGTAGGTGAATTCTATCAGAGGTAGGGGTTCATCCCAATGGCCCTCAAAGTCTAGAACACAAGCTCAGAGCATATCCTCTAGTGTGCAAATCATCCTCTTTGATTGTTCACAGGTTTGAGGGTGGAATGTGGTACTAAGGGACAATTTCGTTCTCATAACTTACTGAAAACTAGATTAAAATTGAGAAGTGAACATGGGGTCTCTATCAGATACTACTGATACTGAAACTCCATGTAACCTGACTATTTCTTGGATATACATTTTTGCTAACTTGTCCAAGGGATCGGTCATCTTGATAGCTAAGAAGTGAAAAGATTTGGTAAACTGGTCGATAATTACCCAAATGGCATCATGTCCTGAGCGTGCCTTAGGTAACCCTGTTATGAAATTCATTGTGATATGTTCCCATTTCTACTCCGGGATCGGTAATGGCTGAACTAGCTCGTCTGAGCGTTGATGCTCTGCCTTAACCTGTTGGCATACTAGACACTTTAAAAGTCTCTCGTGTCAATCTCTATCAGGTCCACACTCAATTTCTTACCTGCTATGTCTATAACACAAACTTTGTATATAACCTTCTCTAGTAGTGTCCTGCTTCTAAAAGTAGATATAAACAACATAAAATCAAGTCTTTCCGGTGATATATTTAAGTTTTATATAAAAGTATGTGAGACAAACGAATGTAAAGCACCAATATCAATTAAAACATGTGCAAGGTGATTATAGATAGTGTATGTACCCTGTATCACGTTCGAGTTGGCTTCAACATCCTACTGAGTTAGGTTATAAGTTTTGCCTTGGATAAGAGGTCTAGCCTGGTTCTGATTTCGCAGGCACTCTCTCGTGTAATGTTGGGTACTCCCACATATTCTACAAGTATTATTAAGACAATAGCAGGGTCGGTCCCCATGATCCTTGCCACAGTGCTGACAAGTCCTACTGCGACATGTTACCGGAGCCTAAGGAGAAGCCTGAGTCACTGGCCTAGGCCTCTTGTTCTGCTGAATTGATGCAGTGGGTGCTGGTCTACAGTATGAAACTGGGGGTCTGGGATTATCCACTGCTAGAGGAAAGATGCGAAAGTTACTCTCCACTAGCTGTGCCTTGGCCAGAACAGCTGAGTAAGTGCTAAGCTCAAATACATACAGCTGCTGTCTGATCTTAGGACAAAGGCCCCATTCGAACTTCTTTGCCTTCCTACCCTCATCCATCATGCTCTCAGGAGAATATCGGCCTCACTCTAAGAACCTTCGGGCATACTCCGACACAGTCATCTCACCCTATATTAAGTGTGCAAACTCCATCTCTTTCAAATGTCGAAGGTTCTATGGGAGGTACTTTACATTGAAGGCCATCAGGAACTGTTTCTAAGTGACCGGACCGGACAGGGTGGCTTGCTTGAGCTGGCACCAGCGGCTTACCTCTTCTACAAGCATATAAGTGGCAAGTACAACCTTATGTTCGAAAACTACCCCAAGAATACTTGATCTTTTCAAAAGAGGATACACCTACAAAGGTAGATGAGTTTAGTCTTTTGTACCATTCAATATAGTCGGGGTCCATTATGGGTGGAATTGGATCCCATGGAAGAGGAACTGAATTGTGCTAGGGAGGGACCAGGTGGCCCTATGGCTGTGCCGGATGATATAGTGGAGGCACCAGGTTGTACTGTGGCAGTATTGAATGATGCAGTGGAGGCATCAAATTGTATTGTGGTGGTGCCAGATGGTACGGTAGAGGAGCAGGGTTGTACCGAGGTGGCTCTAGTTCTTCCCGCTATAAGGGTGACTCAAATTGTGGCAGCGGGGAGAATCAAACAGCTTCCTCCTTTCCTCATGGGACTACTAGGCAGAGATGAATTTCTCCAACATCTCAAAAGGTTGGTCAAAATCCCCTCAAAGTGAGCAATCCCAAGCTGCTCAATTTAGTGGGGATCTTCCTCTCCTCATTTCCTTGTACCTGCATTTCACAAGAAAAGGTTGAGTGATAGTTTGTATTTGGTACTTTTTTTAAGCCTTGTATAAAGAATGGTTCTGAGGAACGCAGCTCGGATACCAATTGTAGGGATCCAGAACTAGAATTCATGAGACCATTGAGAAAGTCGCAATCATTCTCAAGAATTTGGCAACGGCCCAAAGCTACCAAAAGAGCTAGGTCGATAATCATAGGCGACCCTTGGAGTTTGTCGTAGGAGATCAAGTTTTTTTGAGAGTCTATCCCTACAAAGGCAAGATGCATTTTAGAAGGAGAGGGAAGTTGAGCCCTCGATATATGGGATCTTTTTCGGTCTTCGAGCGCATTGGACTCGTGGCCTATCACCTCACTTTATCTCAGGAGTTCGCGAGATTACATGATGTCTTTCATGTCTCGATACTTAAAAAGTACCCCCTGATCCTTCTCATGTTATTCCTCGTGATGAGGTACAGGTACATGCCGATATGACCTATGAAGAGGTTCCTGTAAAAATTCTCGAGTGGACTGATAAGGCCTTACGTAATAAGATGATTCTCATAGTGAAGATATGTTGGTAGCATCGTACCCTAAGAGAAGCAATGTGGGAATTGGAGGACAAAATGCAAAAGAAGTATCCAGACTTATTCGAGACAAATTTAGAGACCAAATTTTTTTGGGTGGGAGGGATGTAACACCCCGCCTATTACTGTGTTAAATAATTTGGAAACTCTATTTATTCGGGCATTTGGCCGCCTTAAATTTAAATTAATTTACACTGTTCTCGAGATATGTGATTTTAATATATTTTATTTTTATATTTATTTATTTTATTTTATTATTTTAAATTATTTCACAAAAAAATTAGAAAAAATTGAAAAACGACAAAATGGGAGAAAACCTACTCGCGAGAAAACGGTTGCTCGTATGGGTGCTGCGCATTGTGCGCACATGTGAGTGGCGTGCACACAGTGCGCATGACCCATTAGCATGCATGACGCGTCCTATCGCGTACAGGTCCGCACATCACTTTACCGCGCAGCTTACGCCTGGGGCCTGCGCGTAGTAGTCCTGCATGCGCAGTGCCCAGTACACCAAGGCCCTGCGTGCGGCAGCAGGCCTGTGCGCCTGCAGCGCGCTGGCTGGGTTTTGCCACCTCGGTCAGTGCTTTGTCGCTGTCTTGGGCGGCGCGCTGCCGCCACCGGTGGAGGAAAATTTTTCCTCATTTTTCGTGCCAAAAATCTTTGTCTCCTCTCTCTTCACTAGATTTTGCCACTTTGCGCAAATCCAACAGTTTTAAAATTCTATAAATTGCCCTACCCCTTCCCTTCCTCTCCACACTTTCATTTTTCAAAGGTTTAGAGAGAGATATATATATATATATAGTAAATTAGTGAGAGAAAAAGAGAAAGAAAGAAAAAAACGATGAAGAAGAAAGCATCGAAGTTTCGGTAAGGAATCTAGTATTACTTTTGACATCTTAAGGAGTATTTTTAGATAAATAAATTTAATATGATAGATATTTTTCCTGTTTTGCATGCCTCTGTATTCAAATGAGTGGAATTATTTTGATTTTCAAGCGTGTTGTGTGATTTATTGACACTTGATGAATTTCATGTAATAAATGTAATATGTAGTCCGTAATAATAAAAGTAAAATAAAAGAAAAAGAAAAAGAAAAAGAAAAAAGTTGAATGAAACTTGTGTGGTCTGAAGTGCATCTGTATTGATATGCATATTGCATCAAGTGTCTCGTTAGACTTTTTACCTTTGAGGGGTATTTGTTCCCGTTGTCCTTCAGAGTATCTGTTTTTCTCTTCCTTATCTGGTCTGAAAAAACATAAGAGGATTGCTCCCAGTGGATGACAACATGCTCTCTGACGAGAGTGGTATCGCACTATTTGTAAGGATCACCCGTGACTAAGTAATGTCGTGACTATAGATTATCTATTAGGACTACTATGGTTGGTACGGTCGTGGTCATAGATCGTACCATGATTTGTCCAGCTGAAAGTGGGCCTGAGCAAATTGTCGTATCTGTATATGATATGGTCATTCCACTTAAGCAGTTGAAAATATGTATCTGTATATGCTCTCAGAGATGGAAGTTTGTAATAACTTTGCGAAGCATGACATGAAAAATCTGTGTATTTTATGATTTATTTTATTTTTTCTATTATTTGACATGATATATGTATATTGATTTTCTGTGCTAACGTACTATTTCGATAATCAAATAAATGATTTTTCCTAATGATGAGTTAGGTAAACGAGGAAACTGAACGGTAGAAAAATAGTAAACTTTTGAAATATTATGATATTAATTTAATATTGTTTTTCTTATTGAACATACGAAACTCACTCTTTCCATCCCCCCTCCCCCAAAATAAGGAAGAAAATGAGGAAGCACAAACAGACCTACTCTTGGAAGTCTATGAGGATCCCGTGGATCCACAAGTCTGAGTACATGTCTGTTTCCGTACTCTAATGAATTCCAGTAGCATAGTGAAAGAAGTGGCCCCTATGTTTTGTATTTTATAGCCACTTCTGGCCTTAGTGATGTATGTATTTGGAACATTATATATATATATTTGTAAGGAATTTGTTAGGGTCTGATTTTGCTGCATGAATATTATCATACACTCGTTATTCTGAATCTGTATCTGACATCCATTTGCCTTAATTGGCTCCTAGGATGTCACATGGGCTTCTTTATTAAGAATATCATTATTTTTAACCTTAAAAACACCATAGCTTGTAACTAGATTAAGAGATGCATCATTAAGTGACTTAATTAGTGTGATAAAAATTGCAACATCGTTCATGATCTCATTGATTGTTTTATTTATTGACTTGTTGCCATTAGTTGGACGGTCAATGGTGATCTCTGTGTCTACCTAAATTAGATATCAATAATAGTGAGATCACTTTCTATATAGATAGAGATAAATTGTGGTATCTCGTGGTTGTTATATTATTATCATTAATGGTAATAAGATCATCTTCCTCTATAAAAAGAGATAACTTGTGACATATGTTGGTCATTACATCATTATAATCCTATAGAGGAGTTATTGAATATTTTATTACTTCCATAAAAAAATGATTCAAGTTTAATATAACAACTTTCAAGAACCCTCTTTTTCCTTATCTCTTTAAATACCATGCAGAAGTGGGAATATCAATTCTATTAAGATATAATCTCTTTTTTGTAAAAGTGTGGTCATTATCCCTTCCATGTATGAGGGAATATTCTCCCATTATGGTTAGATAAACTTGAGAAAGTATTTGAACCTTTCTATGATTGATTTTTCATAATCAAGGTTTAACATCACCAAATATACCTTAGGTTTTTATAAATATTTTAAGAATTAAGATCTTGCTAACATGTGATTACCTTGTCCAATCACTTAATAACTTAAATGTAAAAACAATTTACTCAAAAATATTTATCAATTGTGTATCATCATAATGAACATTTGGTGAAAGTATTCTAGTTAACTCACATATACAGTAAGCAACTTCAAGTTTCACATTGGTATTAGAGTGTTTGAGAAGTTGATCACCCATTAATGCTCTTAGTAATTGATAAAGTGTATCTTATATTGACTTAGATGGCTCTTGATATACCTTTGAGAAATAATACTTAACTTGATCCAAGAGTTAAAGAAGCTTACTAGTTGAGCGACAAGGGTTAGTAAACATATAAATGATGTCTATAAACCATCTTTCAAGCCTTTTTATGCATGATACCATAAAGCTACTAACATTGGATTCATTTTCTCTTACATTAATCCAACTTAGAGAATTAATATTCACTTTAAAATCAAATAACTTTTTTTGAATGCATAAATAGACATTATTTACTTGTTATTATTATTAACTAGTTAAAAAAAGTGTGGTGAAATATGAATTTAACTGAACTAACCTTGAGAAGTAAAAGAGCAACCCCCAAAATGTAGAGAACCGATCTAGAGGTAACTAAACCGAAAGAGTCAAATAAAAAATGGTCAAACTAGTTTGAACTCATCAATAGTGGGCTTCAAAATATTGAAATCCATATACACTAGCTAGTGTGTCGTAGTCATACGCTAACTTATAGTGACCCTCTAAAATTAATCTTCTAGTGGCAAGCTTGATTAGAGGCACACAAGTTTCAAATCTAGGTTTGGTGTTAGTCATCATGGTTAGGAAGGAGGAGATATTGTGATTGCAATGGGCTTTGGGGCTTCGTTGAATAAGCTAACATGCTTTTTTGGTTTAGGATTTTTTTTTTCTATGAAGAAGAAATGGAGACAAAGTGTATATACATGAAGCAAATGGAGTATGTTAGGAAGTGAACTACTGAGAATTTAGGGAAGCATGATGAATCGAATTTAGACTCTGATACTAATTAATTTAGGACAAAATAAGCTCAAAGAAAAACTGAAAATTTTTATTAAGAACCAAAACTTAGAGATTTCGTATCTCAATAATCAAAACAATATATTAATATCTAAATAATAATCATTAGTACATAATTAAACTAGAATAAACCTTATCTATAGGCACTAAAATATATCAAAATAGAAAACTAGAAAATAAAACCTAGCAAAATAGGAAAATGAATTACATAGAAACAACTGGGAAAATTGGAAATTCAAGTGCTTAAAGATAATTAGATTTTACATAGAAACATGGGGGATGTTAGATTTTTTTTTTAAACTTTTGAGCTACGTATATGTATATTTTGTAGGCTCATTGGATGAAAATAATATGAATATGTCCATGCCTCGTATTTGAGATTTGGGGGCGTTAAAGGTTTATAAGGAATTTTTATTTTTCTTTTCAATGTCAAATAATATTTTCAGCACTCAGAAGTACTTAGGTAGTTGACTCCCTTCTACCCATATGGTATTTGAGATGTTATATATCCTATAAGTAACTAAAGTAGGATATCATGAGTAACGCAATAAAACAAAGGATTCTATGATAACATATTAGATTTAACCTCAATGATAAAGTAAGAAAGAGGGCATAAAGGTGTCATCTTGTACTTAGCTCATACTTGAGAAGTTTTATGTGCTTAAAGATAATTAGATACTTTGGAAGCTTTTTTTTTTTAAAGGTTTTGAATGTCATGTGAAGTTATAAATGATTTAGATTGATATGATATTCTAAAGAAATCGTTTAAGACCTTGCAAGGAAGAACTTAATTCAATGATATAAGGGTATATCTCTTGATAAAAAAAAACGAACATCTATGTGATAACATCTGATATAGCTATAAATAAGTTATGAAGAATGGATTTAGAATTTGGCCTGGGATAATTTTTTTCAATTCATAAAATATATAAATACTTAAATTTTTAATTTAATTTAATTTTTGTTAAATTTTGAGAAAAAATGAATGAGGGACGAAATTGAAAATAATTATGGAAAAAATGGGTGAAAGTGTGAATATGGCAGGTGTTTTGAAAAAAAATTTAAAAATAGAGGGTAAAATCACAAAAATGAAAAGTTTGGCCATGTGGGACAGCTCAGTTAGCAGCCACGATGAACCAGGGCACGCTGCTTGGCGGACACGCTAACATCAGCTCCACGCGGACGATCTGTGTGCCTGGTTGATCCAACAGCCCATATCACATCCTGCGCGCACGAACGGCCCAGATGCATTTCCTCTTTAGATGTAATCGGACGTACGAGATTGATTGCGATGGACGGTCCAGATTCGTCCACGCAATCAGCCTAAATAGAAAATCATTGAATGCTCCTACTCGCTCCACGTCGACTTGAACAAGCAACCTGGATCGAATAGAGAGGAGTATTTAAACTCTTACTCGTAGGGGACCAAAATCCTAGCCAACATCCAGTCGAAGAAGAAGAAGAAGAAGAAGGCGGCCAAAAGGGAGACCAGCTACTGAAAAGACGCCACTGCCGCTGCACCAGAGCCACCGCCGACTGCCAAGAAAGGTAAAATTTTATTCTTCTCGCTCGGAATTCAATCCCGAGTCTTCCTATGGCCATATCTGAGTAAAAAGGTCGATGGCTAAGCCAAAATATTATGGAAAAAGCTCGGCGGAGCCATCGTGGAGAAACCCTAAAACCCTCTTCGATGACCCCTTACTTGTTTCCCATTTCGTGTGACTTTTTGACCACCGTGTTAATTGTCCTTTTATGGTATAGGTTAGCTGAAGGAGAACTTTAGCCATGAAGGAGGACCAGCAGAGCCACCACACTCGGAGACCTTCTGTCGATAAGGTTTCAATTTTTTGCTTTTTCTGGTCAACTAAGGCCTCCTAACTCGTATTTTCGCAGGTTTACGTGTAAAATCGGCTAAAATTGGCCAAAATTGGCCGAAACCGACCAAGCTGAGGCTAACCGCCGCCAGAGCATGGCGGTGCCGCCATGTCGGAACCCTAAATTTGGTCGAAAAGGTTTTTGAACACCTATTTTGGCCATTTGGGGTATTTTTGGATATGTGACAGGTGTTTTAATTTACACAAGAAAATTTAGGAAACTCGGGGGGGCCGCTAGGAGGTGTAGTAGAAAGTACATTGTTTCATACATCGATTCGAGATAAGCATCCCCCATCTTTTTTCTTGTTACGGTAAATTGAAGCTTAATAATTGATAATACTGTGATTTGTAAAAATTAAAAAATCTTAAAAATAATTACAGGCCACTAGTGGAACCAGAATCGGTCAGTGCATATTTGCCCTCGTTTACTACATATGTTGCCTAAAATGTTTTTTATTATACTATGTGCATTAAATTGCTAGTTTTAATTATTTTCTCTGTCATTTAGTTTTTCTAACTGTACAGCCCTCATTTGTTGATTCGTTTTGCAATAAATGTCTCAATCATATTTCTTGTTGTACGTATCACTTGTTTGCATGAGTCACCATTGATCTGTCAATATGAGGTATTGGTATGTAACTGGTAATTAGTTAGTGGTGTGAATATATGTATGAAAGACTTACTAGGTGCCTTGGGAAATAGTGGATGGACCCGGTACATAGAGAACTTTACTGTGGACATTACCTTAATCGGAAGGGGTTGAAAAGTCCCATACCGAAAGGATTTAGGAGATATGGTTCACCCTCGTACCGGACGGGATATCAAGGCGATGGTATGTTTGGCACCCATTACTAGATGGGGTATGAAAATGGTCGGTTAATTGACAAATTTGAATATTGAGTTCAAGCGTAGGGGGACATCCTCAGAGACCCCGAGAGATACCGGTAAGCAGGTAAAAAGAAAAGTTATTGTTCTTACTCACTTGTATATGAAATCATAATGTTATTTGATTTATTATCCTTATAGATCGATTTTGAAAACTCATAACGGTAAGTATGGAATAAACGGTTTTATGTTAAATGAATTTATTTAAGAAAGCAAATGGCTCCATTAGTTATTTCATAATTTTTACAAACTTTTGGTTTCTATGCTAGTGATTAGCGTGATATTCTTACTGGGTTAGTGCAGCTCATCCCCTTATTTAACCATTTTAGATCAAGAAGACCAAGATCCAGATCCTAAACAGCTTGAGGATTGTGAATAAAGGTTACCTCTCGGACCCTATCAAAGTTACTACTGGAGGTTAACCCCATAGGATTTTAGCTTTATTTATGTTATGTTATTTTAACTCTTATAAAAAAATGGACATTCTTGTAGCCCAATTGGGCATCCCAAATTACTGTGTAAGGAATGCAAACTCTAATTATTATTATTTTTTCTGTTATTTTACTATATGTTCCTTTTCTTGAGGTTTCGGGTCTTTGCAGTTGGTATCAGAGCCACATTCCTCTGAACCATTCCTTACACAGATATTTAAAAATACTAAAATACAACTCGACACTCAACCCTCTATTATGAAATGCAGGTACAAGGATATGAGGAGACAAAGACCCCCACTAAACCAAGCAGTCTAGGATGGGTCACTTCGAGAGGATGTCGATCGACTCTTTGAGATGCTAGAGAAACTTATCTTCGCTCAGCAGGCTCGGGAAGAAAGAAGAGAGCTGTTTGATCCTCCACCACTACCACAACATGAGCCACCCTTACAACGAGAAGATCCAGTACCACCCTGATACAACTCTGCTCCTCCACCATATCATCTGACACCACCACAATACAATTTAGTGCCCCCACCATACAACTAGGTGTCACCATAGCATAATCTTCTAATCCCTCTTCCACAGGACCTAGTTCCACCCATGATAGACCCCGCTTACATTGAGAGGTACAAGAGACTAAACTCATCTACTTTTGCATGAACATTCTCTTTCAAAGAGGTCGAGTATTGGTTAGCAGAGATAGAGAAAGCCTTCATAACTTTTGGGGTAATCCTTAAACAAAAGGTTATACCTACCACCTACATGATCGTGGGTGAGGCAGGTCACTAGTGGCAACTGAAGTAGGCCACCCTGTCCATTCTAATCACTTGGGAACAATTCCTGATAGCCTTCAATATATAGTACCTCCCAGAGCATCTTCAGCATTTGAAAGAAATGGAGTTTGCACACTTGGTCTAAGGTGATATGACAGTGTCAGAGTATGCTCGAAGGTTCCTAGAGTTAGGTTGATATTCTTTTGAGAGTATGATGGATGAAGGCAGAAAGGTAAGGAAGTTTTTGTGGGGCCTCCGTCCTGAGATCAAACAACAACTGTGTATGTTTGAGCTCAGCACCTACTCAGCAGTTCTGGCCAAGGCACAGTTAGTAGAGAGGAACCTTTGTACTTTTCCTCAAGCAGTAGACAATTTAAGACCGAGACCTGTGACCCAGGCTCCTTCTCAAACTCCAGCAACAGGACGCGGTAGGACTTGCCAGCACTATGGGAAGGATCATGGGGACCGACCTTTCTATCGCCTCAACAATACCAGCCGCATATGTGGAAGTGCCCAACACTACGCGAGAAAGTGCCTGCGAAATTAGAATTAGGTCAGGCCTCCTATCAAAAGCAGAGCTTACACCCTCACCCAGCAGGATGCTGAAGCCAACTCGGACGTAATACAAGATACGTACACTATCTGTAACCACCTTGCATATGTTTTGATTGATATTGGTACTTCACATTCTTTTGTCTCGTATACTTTCGTAAAAAAATTAAATTTGTTACCTGAAAATCTTAATTCTGTGCTGTTTGTATCTACTCATGGGCATGGGACACTACTAGGGGAGGTCATATACAAAGCTTATATCGTAGAGATAACAGATAGGGAATTGAGTGTAGACTTGATAGAAATAGACACATGGCATTTTGATGTAATTCTGGGAATGAACTGGTTAGCAACGTATCACGCCACCGTAGACTATTTCCATAAGAAGTTTGTATTCAATCTTCCTAATGAAGAATCATTCACAAATTAATAAAAATGTTAGATATTTTTTCTCTCATAGTAATTGCATCGTTATATGACGCTTTAACTCGATTGTCGTTTCTATAGTAGGCAATGCTAAGAAAGAAATTTGCATTTAAGAGATCCCTGTGGTCCAAAAATTTTTAGATGTATTTTCTGATGAACTACCTGAACTATCAGTGGATAAGAAAGTCGAATTTACCATAGATCTTCAGTCAGACACACAACCCATCTCAGTTGTCCCTCATCGCATGAGTCGGGTAGAGATGGAAGAGTTGAGAAAATAGATCGAAGAATTGCAGATAGTGGGTTCATCCAACACAATATATCTCCTTGGAGTACTGGATTCACGTTTGTAAGGAAGGAGGATGGGTCTCTGAGGTTGTGTATTAACTATAGGGGATTGAACAGAGTCACAATCAAAAACAAATACGCCCTCCCCCGGATTGTTGATCTTTTCGATTAGTTACAGGGTGCTCTAGTTTTCTCCAAGATAGACTTGTGTTTGGGTTACCATCAGGTAAATATCAGGACAGATGATATTTCTAAGACAGCCTTCAGAACCAGGTATAGACATTATGAGTTCCTAGTCACGCCATTTGGGCTAATCAATGCACTAGTCATTTTTATGGACTTGATGAACAAGATTTTTAGGCAATTCCTGGATCAATTTGTCATTGTATTCATTGATGATATCCTAGTCTATTCAAAGAGCAGATAAGAACACACTCATCACTTAACTCAGGTTTTATAAGTTCTCAGGAAAAAGAAACTGTATGCAAAATTAAGCAAGTGTGGGTTCTGTCTTGAGCAAACTACCTTTCTAAGGCACATAATGTCAAAAGATGGGATATCAGTGAATCCTGAAAAAGTTATAGTAGTACTCGATTGGGAAAAATTGACTTCGATTAAAGAAATCCGTAGCTTTCTAGGAATGACAGGATATTACCATAAGGTTGTGGAATAGTTTTCTAGCCTAGCTGCTCCATTGACCCAACTTACAAAGAAGAACGTCAAGTTTGAGTGGAACGAGGATTGCAAAAGGAGCTTTATAGAACTTGAGAAGTGGTTGACTACCGCACCCGCACCCGTGTTAGTTCTACCGAGTGGGACAGGTGGATACATAGTGTATAGTGATGCCTCTTACCTAAGATCAGGTTGCATTCTGATGTAGCATGAGAAAGTTATAGTCTTTGGGTCCAGGCAGTTGAAGAGTCATGAGAAGAATCATCCCACCCACAACTTGGAACTTGTTGTTATTATCCACGTTGTGAAGACTTGGCGCCACTACTTATATGAGGAAACTTTTGAGATTTATACAGACCATAAGAGTTTGAAGTATATATTCACTCAGAAGGATCTCAACATGAATAAAAGGCATTCGATAGAGCTCTTCAAGGATTATAATTGTAAGATTTTGTATCACCTGGGCAATGGTAATGTGGTAGCCGATGCATTCAACAAAAAAGTGCAGATATGTTGGCTTACTTAATGGTTTGTGAATGTACGGTAATAGGGGTTGCACAACATATACGACTTCAAGACTTAAAGAAGGTTACATACCTGTCCCATCTAACTATCCAACCTGAACTGATTCAGAGAATAAAGGAAGCTCAGTTGACAGATTTCACTCTAGCAGCTCTCAAGAAGGATACAGAATAGGGAATAAATATGGAATTTTGAGTCTCTACTGATGGGTTGTTCAAGTTTTAGGACAGGGTGTGTATTTTAGATGATAGTGAACTGAAAAAGAACATCATTGCAGAGGCCTATGGCTCAAAGTTCGCCATGCATTGTGGAAATAATAAGATGTACCAGAGTATGCAACCCTGTTTTTGGTGGAGCGAGATGAAAAGAGAAATCGCTGATTTCGTCTCCAAGTGCCTTGTATGTCAACAGGTTAAGGCGGAGTATCAACGCCCAGGTGGGCTACTTCAGCCATTACCGATCCCGGAGTAAAAACGGGAACATATCACTATGGATGTTGTAACAGGGTTGCCTAAGGCGCGCTCAGGACATGATAATATCTGGATAATTATTGACCAGCTTACCAAGTCCTCTCACTTCTTGGCTACAAAATGACTGACCCTTTAGACAAGATAACAAGAATTTATATTTGAGAGATAGTCAGGCTACATGGAGTTCCGATGACAGTGGTATCCGAAAAAGATCCCGAGTTCACTTCTCAATTTTGGTCTATTTTTCAACAAGCAATGGGAACAAAACTATCCCTCAACACCGCATTCCACCCTCAAACCGATATACTAGAAGATATACTCCGAGCTTATGTTCTAAACTTCGGTGGCCATTGAGAAAATCACCTACCCTTGATAGAGTTTGCCTATAAAAACAGCTATCAAGCAAGTATCGACATGACCCCCCATATGAGGCATTGTATGGCTGACCTTGTAAGTTGTTGATCCACTAGAAATAGGTGGGTAATAGAAAATTATTTGGTCCGGATCTTATAGAGGAGACCACAGTCAAAATATTTAAAATTAGAAAAAAAATCCAGACAACTCAGAGTAGGCACATCCTAACTCATTTTTTTTGCAGGTTTATGTGTAAAACCAGCCAAAACCGGCCTAAACTGGCTGAAACCAACTAGGGCGAGGCAAACCGCCGCTGTGGGCGGCGGCGCCTTGCCGGAACCCTAAAATTGGTCTAAAAGCTTTTTCAATGTCTGTTTTGGCCTTTTGGGATATTTTTGAATATGTGACATATGTTTTAATTTCCGTAAGAAAATTTTGAAAACTTAGAGGGGTCGCTAAGAGGCGCAGTAGAAAGTACAGTATTTTGAACACCGATCCGGGATAAACATCCCTCACCATTTTTCCTGTTACGGTAAATTGAAGCTTAATAAACGATAATATTGTGTTTTGTAAAAATTAAAAAATCCTAAAAATAATTACAGGTCACTAGTGGAGGTGGAACTGGTCAGTACATATTTGTCCTAGTTTACTGTTTATTTTCTCCTATGCTGCCTAAAATGCTTATTGTTATACTATGTACATTAAATTGCTAGTTTTAATTATTTTCTCGTTTATTTAGTTTATCTAACTGTATAGCCCTCATTTGTTGATTTGTTTTGCAATAAATATCTCAGTCATATTTCTTATTATACATATTGCCTATTTGTATGAGTCACCGTTGATATGTAAATATGAGATATTGATATATAACTGATAATTGGTTAATGGTGTGAATCTATGTATGAAAGGCTTACTGGGTACCCTAGGAAACGGTGAACGGACTCGGTACATAGGGAACCCTACTATAAACATTATTACCTCAGTCGGACGAGACTGAGAAGTCTTTTACCATAAGGGTTTGGGATACATGGTTCACCCTCATATCGGACGGAGTATCGAGACGATGGTATGTTTGGCGTCCATTACCGGACGAGGTATGGGAACAGCCGGTTAAATGACAAATTTAGATATTGGGTTCACGTATAGGGGGACATTCCTATGGACCCCCAGAGGTACCAATAAGTAGGTAAAAAGGAAAGATATTGTTCTTACTCACTTATATATGAAATCATAATGTTATTTGGGTTATTGTTATTATAGGTCAATTTTGAAAAATCATAATGGTAAGTATGGAATAAACGATTTTATGTTAAATGAATTTATTTAAGAAAGTAAATGACTCCATTAGTTGTTTTATAATTTTACCAACATTTAATTTTCTGTGTCTGTGATTAGCGTGATATTCTTACTGAGATAGTATAGTTCATCTCTCTATTTAACCATTTAAATCAAGAAGATCAAGATCTAAATCCTGAACAGTAGAAGAGTTGCGAGTAAAGGTTACCTGCCAAACCCCACCAAAGTTGCCACTGGAGGTTAACTTCATAGGATTTTAGCTTTATTTCTGTTATGTTGTTTTAACTCTTATAAAAAAAGGGACATTTCCATAATTCTTTTGGGCAGCTCAAACTACTGTGTAAGAAATGTAAATTCTAATTATTATTTGCTTCCGCTATTTTAATATATGTTCTTTTTCTTGAGATTCTGAGTCTTTACATCATAAATATTAAATTCAATATGAAAATTGAAACTTGAATTAAAAGAGTTTGCTGATGTTGACAAATAAGACTTCTTCGTTATTTAAATTACCAATCTAGCTAATAAATAAAGTCCTATTCTGCTTGGGCTTTGTACTTAATGCCATCATATTACAAACATTATTTTTAGCATGAAAACTTCGTCATATATACTTTTATATACTCGAATTATAACACCCAATTTATTATTTTTATTTTTATTTTTATTTTTTTCTTATTTATTTTAATATATATTAGAATTTTAGTTTAATTTTTTAATATTTAATTTATAAGGTTTTAATTTAATTTAATTTAATTTAATGAAAATAAAAATAATAATAATGATAAAATAGGGTAAAATTATTTTTGGGATTTAATTGAAATTGATTTTGGGAAAAAATGGTAAAAATTTAGATTCTGGGGGTGTTTTGAAAAGAAAATCGAAAATCGGATGTCAAAACGCAATTTAAAAAAGTTATGACACGTCAGCAGCCACGTTAGCAGCCTAGTCAGCAGCCTCGGCCAACCAGAACATGCCGCGTGGCAAGAAAGCTGACGCGGGAGATCACGCGGACGGAGCCACGTGAGCGATCCGCGTGCACGCGATCGAAGGGTCCAGATCTCATGCGTGCGGACGGTCCAGATCTCACGGGCACGGACGGCCCAGATCTCACACGCGTGGACGGCCTAGATTGAATCACACACGGATGGCCTAGATCGCATCGTGATGGACGGTCCAGATTTATTCCCATTTTAATCACGATCGGACGGTCCAGATTAAATCGTGATGGACAGCTGAGATTAAAAGGGGAAGGTTATAAATAACCTCACCCACACCAGACCCCAAACCCTAGCCGCCAGTGCCCTCGCCAGAGAAGAAGAACCAGTCGCCGGAGGAGCCGGCCGCCACCACTCGCCACCGCACCGGAGGGTTTTTCGACCTCCAAACGAGGTAAATTTTCTCACCTTGGCTTGTTTTTCGAAGCTGAATCCGCCTATGGCCAAATCGGAGCTAAACCACCGGCCAATCGGCCAGAAAACACTGCCGAAGTTCAGCGGCACCGCCGCGGCTTCCTTCGATTTTTGCCTCTGATGAGGCCCTTTTCGGTTCTCGTTTGATGCAATTTTTACACCACTGTGATCACCGTTCTTTTTTCTACAGGTTGACCGGAGCAAAACATCAAACCGCGACTCGCGCCGGAGAAGCCGCCGCACCCTTAGAGCTCCGCCACCGGTAAGTCTCAGTTTTTCGTATTTTTTGGCCCACCGAGGACCCTAAGGTTGTTTTATCGCAGGAACCAATGCAAGTTTGGCTGAATTCAGCTGAAAATGAACAAAAACGGCCAACCCGAGGCAGATCGCCACCGCGGGCGTCGGTGCCATCACCGGAACACGGCGGAGCCGCCGTGCTAGAATTTCGATATTGGCCGAAAAGGGGCCTTGGGTCTGATTTGGAATTTTTGGAACATGTGCAAGTACCGGTAGTGCGTTTCAGTTTCCCGAAAAAAATTCAGACAATTTAAGGACAGTCTGTAGGCGCACTGTAGAGCCGATTGAATTATAGTGAACCCGATGTTGTGTTGTTTTGTTTGGTGTTCATGATTGGTTTACGTGTTTGTGTATGATTGGATGATTGAGACTAAGAAAAATGGAAAAAATGTTATGTGAATTGATAAATGGATAATGTGGACAGCCTGACTAGATATCCTAGGAGATGGTGGACGGGCCGAGTTCGTAGGGAACCCTATTGGGAACGTGGTTTCTCATATCGGATGGGATATGGAGACCTTATGTGTTTTGACGTCCATACCGGACGGGGTATGGGGACGGTCCGTTTCACCCTCATACCAGACGGGGTATTGAGCTTTATGGTTTTGGCGCCCATACCGGACGGGGTATGGGGATGGCCCTGGAATCAGGTTATTAATGTTAATGGTTCACGTGTAATGGGGACCCCCTATGGATCCCCATAGATACTAGTAGGCTGGTAAAAGAGGAAATTTGTTGTTTGATTATTGAAGTGCAAAGTATAACATGTGTTATGTTACAAAGCGTATATGATTTTATGATGGTTATAATGTTATTGTTTCCATATGATATTTTCATAAATCTCACCGAGGTAAGTGGACAGTAAAAGTTTTTATTGTTGATAAATGAGTTTGTTAATAATTATGCTCCATTGATCATTTTTATTTTCTACCAACCTTTACTTCTGTAGCAGTGAGATAGTGTGATGTCTTTACTGGGTTAGTGTAACTCATTCCTTACTTAACCATTTCAGATCAGGAAGACGTGGTTCTCGAGTCCGTTCTACAGGAAGACGGCGAGTTAGACGTTTAGAGACTTTATAGTTCTATTTATAGTTTTTATTTCGAGTATTTCTTTTAATCGGCTTATTCTTTCATACGTTAAATACGTTTATGGTTATTGTGTAAGGGATGTTAATCAAAATTTTTATTTCGCTTCCGCATTTAAGATTTTTTATACTTACATCTTCACTTAAATTTCCGGGACCGTTACATAAATTCTAAGCTATTAACCTCTACTACATGTTTTATGAAATTTATTTTATATATGGATAATAGTGATAGTTGTCACATGTCACAATATTATTTTTAAAATAATTTTGGGACATACAAATTTTTAATGACAATTAGATATTTTTCAAATATATTGGAGTTAAAATTCAATATAATTTTCTCAACATATATGAATGATCTAGTAAAAATATGGATTACCACCATGTATTTGAGTTCATCCCGATATAATTTCTTGGAATATTACCAAAATGTATTTGAGTTAGAACCCAAGATTAGTTTTTCTACCACACAGTTTCTTGATGTTATCACTATATATTTTAGTCCAAATATATAATTTTCTTATGAAATAACCGAAGTGTATTCCACCAGCAAAATTTTCTCATTTTCTGAAATCTTTTTTAAATGCGTAAATTATTTGGTAAAAATTTAGATATACAAAGTCTACTCGAGTCCAATTTAAATAAAATATTTTTAATTATTTAATTAAGTATTTTATATTTTACTATAAAATATTTAATTACATTTTTAAAAAATTATATATGTGAAACACATAATACAAATCTAGTGAAAATAGAAATACAATAAGATTAAAATTTTTGAAAATAGTGGTATTAATTTTGATAGACAACATTATATTCTGTAACGGCCCCGGAAATTTAAAATGAAATATGTGTATTAAAAAGGTCAAATGCGGAAGCGGAATAAAACTTTGATTAACATCCCTTACACTAAAACCAAAAACGTACTCAAAGTATAAAAGAACAGACTAACTAAAAGAGAAACTCGAAAATAAAAGCTATAAATATAACTACGGAGTCTTCAGGCGTCCCCTTCGCCGTCTTCCTGCGGAACGGGCTCGGGAACAATGTCTTCCTGATCTGGAATGATTAAATAAGGAATGAGCTACACCAGCCAGTAAAGACATCACACTATCTCACCGTCACGGAGTAAAGGTGGGTAGAAAACACAAAAAGACCAATGGAGCATAATTTACAACAAATTCTTTTATCAATAATAAAATCCTTTATTATCCACTTATCTCGGTGAAATTCATAAAACAATATACGAAAGCAGTAACATTATCATTATCATGAAATCATATGAGCTGTATAACATAATACTTATCACACCTTTGCAATTCAATCATTACACAAAATATTTTTCCTCATTTACCAGCCTACTAGTATCCATGGGGATCCATAGGGGTCCCGCTACCCATGAACCTTTAACACTTGTAATCAGATTCTAGGGCCGTCCACATACCCCGTCCGGTATGGGCGCCAAAACTATAAACCTCAATACCCCGTCCGGTATGAGGGTGAAACGGGCCGTCCCCATACCCCGTCCGGTATGGGCGCCAAAATACATAAGGTCTCCATACCCCGTCCGGTATGAGAGACCACAATCCCGGTAGGGTTCCCTACGGACCCGGTCCGTCCACCATCTCCCAGGATATCTAGTCAGGCTGACCACATTATACAATTATCAATTTACATAACCTTTCATTCCCCTTTTCCTCAGTCAACATCATCAAATCACACACAAACAAGCAACCAGTAATTCATGCCAAACCAGACAACATACAACATCGGGTTCTCAGTCATTCAATCCATAATCAATAAAACAGTGATATATGCACACGAAACTATGAAATGAAAACATCAGACCTCATACTGCATTTAAAACTGTAAAATAGGCCAAACAACAGCTGACCGACAAACACAGACTCGGGCTCCATTAGCGACCTTAAACAGTTTCACACATCTATTGATTCATGAAATACCGTTTTATCATTTATTGAACTTTAATACCGTGATAGAAAATAGGGTGAGGGGTCCTTACTTATTTCGGGGTCTGAATACGGCTCTACAGTGCGCCTACAGGCTGTCCCTAAATTTCCCTGAATTCTTTCCAGGGAACTGAAACGCACTACTGGTACCTGCACGTGTCCCAAAAAATCCCAAATTAGACCCAGGGCCCCTTTCGGCCAATATCACAATTCCGGCACGGCGGCTCTGCCGTGCTCCGGCGACGGCGTTGCCGCTTGCTGCGGCGATTCGCCTCGAGTGGGCCGTTTTTGGCCGTTTCCGACCGAATTCGGCACACTTGCATCGGTCCCTGCGATAAAACAACCCTAGGGCCATCGGGGGGCCAAAAAAATTACGAAAAACCGAAGCTTACCGGCGGGGGTGCTCTTGGGTGCGACGGCTCTCCGGCGAGGTTCGTGTTTTGGTGATTCGGCTCCGATCAACCTGTAGAGAAAAGAATGGTGATCACGGTGATATAAAAATTGTAACGACCCCGAAAATTTAAAATGGAATGTATATTAAAAATATCAAATACGGAAGCGAAGTCAAAAATTCGATTAGCATCCCTTACACTAAAACCAAAAACGTGCTCACAATATAAAAGATCAAACTACCTAAAAGAGAAACTTGAAAGTAAAAGCTACGAATATGACTATGGAGTCTTTAGGCGTCCCGTCCGTCGTCCTCCTGCGGAACCGGCTCGGGAACAATGTCTTCCTGATATGAAATGATTAAATAAGGAATGAGCTACACTAGCCCAGTAAAGACATCACGATATCTCACCGTCACGGAGGTAAAGGTGGGTAGAAAACACAAAAAGACCAATGGAGCATAATTTACAACAAATCCTTTTATCAATAATAAAATCTTTACCATTCACTTACCTCGGTGAAATTCATAAAACAATATACGAAAGCAATAACATCATCATCATCATGAAATCATATATAAACTGTATAACATAATACTTATCAAGCATTTCGTAATTCAATCGTTACACAATATATTTTCCTCATTTACCAGCCCACTAGTATCCATGGGGATCCATAGGGGTCCCGCTACCCGTTAACCCTTAACACTTGAAATCGTATTCCAGGGCCGTCCCCATACCCCGTCCAGTATGGACGCCAAAACTATAAACCTCATTACCCCGTCCGGTATGAGGGTGAAACGGGCCGTCCCCATACCCCGTTCGGTATGGGCGCCAAAACACATAAGATCTCCATACCCCGTCCGGTACGGGAGACCACAATCCCGGTAGGGTTCCCTACGGACCCGGTCCGTCCACCATCTCCCAGGATATCTAGTCAGGCTGACCACATTATACGATTACCAATTTACATAATCTTTCATTCTCTTTTTCCTCAGTCAGCATCATCAATTCACATACAAACAAGCAAAACAGTAATTTATGCCAAACGGACAACATACAGCGTCAATATCTCAGTCATTCAATCCATAATTAATAAAACAGTAAAATATGCACACGAAACTATAAAATGAAAACATCAAACCTCATACTGCGTTTAAAACTGTAAAATAGGCCAAATAACAGTTAACCGACAAACACACTATACTCGGGCTCCATTAGCGACCTTAGGCAATTTCACACATTCGTTGATTCAAGAAATACCGTTTTATCATTATTGAACTTTAATACCGTGATAGAAAATAGGGTGAGGGGTCCTTACTCGTTTCGGGGTCCGAACACGGCTTCACAGTGCGCCTACAGGCTGTCCCTAATTTTCCCTGAATTTTTTCCGGGGAACTGAAACGCACTACTAGTACCTGCACGTGTTTCAAAAAATCCCAAATTAGGCCCAGGGCCCCTTTTGGCCAATATCGCAACTCCGGCACGACGGCGATTCGCCTCGGTTTGGCCGTTTTCGGCCGTTTCCGGCCAAATTCGGCCACACTTGCATCGATCCGTGCGATTAAACAACTCTAGGGCCCTCGGGGGGCCAAAAAATTACAGAAAACCGAAGCTTACCGGCGGCGATGCTCTCGGGTGCGGCGGCTCTCCGGTGAAGTTCGTGTTTTGGTGATTCGGCTCCGATCAACCTGTAGAGAAAAGAATGGTGATCACGGTGATATAAAAATTGCATTAAACGGAGGCCGGGAAGGGCCTCATCGGAGGCAAAAAACCGAGGAGGGGCGCGGTGGCGCTGCTGGGTTTCAGCCGTGTTTGTCGGCTGTTTGGCTGAGATTTTGGCTCCGATTTTGCCACAGGGGAAATCAGCGTGGAAAAACGAGTCGGGGGTATGAAATTTACCTCGATCGGCGGTCGAAATTCCCTCCGGTGCGGCGGTAGGTGGCGACGGCTGGCATCTGGTTCGTCTTCTCCGGCGAGGGCAGGCGGCTAGGGTTTTGTGGTCTGGTGTGGGGGTCTTATTTATACCCTTTTGCCTTTTGATCTCAGCCGTCTATTTTGATTGAATCTGGGCCGTCCGTTTTTGATTGAATCTGGGCCGTCCGTGCGATTGCATCTGGGCCGTCCGATCGCGCATACGCGGATCGCCAACGTGGCCCGTCCCGGATCGACGTGGTCTTGCCACGTGGCAGGTCCCGGTTGGCTGGGACTGCTGACTAGGTCTTCTGACGTGGCTGCTGACGTGCCCCCCCCCCCCCCTTTTTTTTTTTTTTTTTTTCTTCTTCAATTTCCCGGGCGCTACAAAAATTGTATCAAATGGAGGCCGGGAAGAGCCTCATCGGAGGCAAAAACCGAGGAGGGGTACGGCGGCGCTGTTGGGTTTCGGCCGTATTTTTCGGGCGTTTGGCCGGGATTTTAGCTCCGATTTGGCCACAGGGGAACTCAGCGTGGAAAAACGAGTCGGGGGTATGAAATTTACCTCTATCGGCGTTCGAAAAACTCCCCGGTGCGACTGCGAGTGGCGACGGCCGGCTCCTCCAACGTCTGGTTCGTCTTCTCCGGTGAGGGCAGGCGGCTAGGGTTTTTGTGGTCAGGTGTGGGAGTTCTATTTATACCCTTTTGCCTTTTGATCACAGCCGTCCATTTTGATTAAATCTGGCCCGTCCGTGCGCGATTGAATCTGGACCGTCTATGCACGTGCATCTGGGTCGTCCGTGCGCTTCCATCTGGGTCGTCCGTGCGCACGCTTAATCTGGGTCGTCCGTGCGCGCAGGGACGCATCTGGGCCGTCCGATCGCGCGCACGCGGATCACCCTCGTGGCCCGTTCCCGGGTCGACGTGGTCTTGCCACGCAACAGGTCCTGGTTGGTTAGGGTTGCTGGCTGGGCCGCTGACGTGGCTGCTGACGTGGCGCTGACGGGGTAATATTTTTTTAAATTACGTTTTGACCCCCGGTTTCTGATTTTCTTTTTAAAAATACCCCCAGAATTTTAATTTTCACCCCTTTTTCCCAAAATCAATTTCAATTAAATCCAAATAATATTTTTACCCAATTTTATAATTATTATTATATTAAATTAAATTAAATTAAACTAAATAAAATAAAATTAATAAAAAATAAAATTAATAATAATAATAAAAATAATTTAAAAAATATTTGGGCGCTACATATTCGCCATTGTAAGAGAATGCCGGATTGTGTTACATGGATTTTGCGTAAAAGAAAAAGAAAATCTTGCTTCAAATTTCACTAAGAAAGAAGGCTTTGATGCTTAAGTTAGAGATTGGGCATTAAAAGATAATTGAAAAAGGAGAAAGAATTTTGAAATAAGGAATTACACAAATTTATAATTTATAATTTATAATTTACTTATGAATAAAACAAGTATTAAAATTATAATGCAATTTTGTATATATTATCTAATTGGGTTAAATGAATAAAACAAAATTAATTAAAAGGGTTATTTATATACTTGAGATAATTTGATATAGATTTCATTAAAAAAAATTGAATATATAGTTAAATACATTTTAGACTTGTATAAATAGAAGTTCCAAAGTGAGAAATAAAGAGAAGAAAAGGAGAAGTTTATATTTATATTTATATTTATATTTATATTTAATTAATAAAAATTTGCAACGTTGGAAGGGGAGGAATAAAATTAAAAAGGCCAATGGTGGGTGAGGTGTGAAATGACAAAAATAAACTTGAAGTGGAGCAAAACGACGAGTCGACAGTAAATAATGGGTTAATGTTGGGGGTCAGGTCCTTGTTGGCCCAGAGCGTAGCCGCTCTAAGACAATTCTTTTTACTGCTTTTTTTCTTTTTCCAGCTTTGACATTTTTTAACCACATATACATACACACACATATATATATATATAATACAAGAGATGAGGGATAACTTCTCAGTACCCATTTGTCATTTTCCAACACGTTTGATGTCCGAACATGACGGAACCAACGTTCGGATGCGTCAAACTCACCACCCACATTGCACAACGATAAATCACCACCTTTATATTAATATTATTCCACTACGAAATAATTCATAATTATTTGTTTTAATTTTGAAAACATTTTTTATATTATTTTTAATTTTTTTTTTGCCTTATATGTTATTTTAAAATATCTTTTATAATAGTTCTAAAAAAATCTATAATATTAGTTCTACACTTGATTCCTTTTTTTTTAATTAATTATCAAATAAATAATTTTAAAAGAATTCTCAGCTTGACTAATATAAACTTTTTTTATAAAAAAATTAATTGCAGAATAATAATATTTCTATCAATGTTGTTGCAAAAGTTAGTCATAAAAATATTAGTGACAATAATAACTACTACTTGTAAGAAGTAATAATGTTCGTTATATCCTATATTCTTTTTTTAAGAGAAATTAGTAGTAAATACTAGTAAAAAATTTTTTGATTAAAATATAAAAATAAGCAATAAAAAAATTATATTCAATTTTAGTATTTATATTTATTTTTTAAAAAAAATAATATTAACTTTTACCTTTTAAAGAAAAGAAAGCATTCTACAATAGGCCTTATTTTAAAATTTACTAACAATGTTTTTGCCAGGTGGTAAGTATAGTGACCAATAATGAGTTGCAAAAGAAAGTGACTCCTTTCTATTCTAATGGTTTGTCATTCTCTAGTTTTGTGCTCATTGTCATTGAATTCTGTTTTGGATAAGCATAGAAACATGTAATGTCCATAGGGAATTCTTTTTTTACACACAGACTAACATGTATGATTTATTTAAGACTAGAAAATAATTTCTTTAGATTTTAATGAATAGACATTCAAAAATAAATTAATTTATACACTTTTTTTTAATCTAATAATAAATTAAGTAAAAATATCAAACTATATATGATTTTTTGCAAACCTTTATACAATCATTAATTTAGATAACTAAGAAAATCAAGAGAGTTTTTTAGATTATAGTAAGAATAATATTGTAAGTTGATCATCAATAGGAGAATTTAGTTGCTTTTCAAATTGTAGCATAATACTTTCAAAAGCAATCGTAAAATAATAAAAAGATCGAAAAAAAAAAAAAAAGTCTACTAATCATCAACTAATTGTCATCATAATATTAAAAAAAATTAGTGTTTTAGTGAAAATAATATAGATATCTAAAGTAAAATGGGAAAACGTTGGTTATGTATATATATTTTTAATCCTAACTTTCCTGTTGTACTTAATTCTAAGAAAAAAAAAGAACAGAACAAGCACAACATATGGCATTTAGGTTTTCTTCACCATAATAGTTATAACGAAATTATAAAAAAAAAAAAAGCTTATTTTTAGTTTAAAGGTTGATATATTCACTGTAAAAATATTTTATTTTCTCAACTTGTAAAACTTTAAACGATTCCTAAATATGATTTGAGTTTACTGAAAATATTTTTGGTCAATAAATAAAATCTTAAAAACTAAAATGAAATCTACTCAAGTATAAATTTACAATTTTTAATATTTAAGCTTCCATTTTTCTTATCTTTTGCTTTCATAATTTTTTTTTTTAAATGGTCCAAAGCTCCAAACTAAGCTTCCTCAAATTGCAATGTCTTTTTAGGTACTTCAAGCTTCAATTTTTTTTTTTTAAATTGAAAGCATTCTCAAAAATATTTTATGTATAGTTCATTGCTTTAGCTTTCTTTATATAATAAATTTTTTCATACCTATCACAAGTGCACCACACATAATTAGGAAATATTTTAAGTTTTTTAGTCAAATAAATATACTAGGTTCTACATCATGAAATTAATTTGTCAGACTCACTATTACTAACAACCTCTTACTTTTGTTAAGATAATCTCCTTTTTATCTTGTGCTATACTTTCTAAGTGAGGATCGAAACACTGTTGAGATAATGCTTTAGTTACTGATATGTCATATTCTCTTTATTCTCAAATTTTCTTACATTTATCTCTATTTTATGTGGTCTCTTTAATTAAATGATATATTATGTAATATATGTTTAAATTGCTAATTTGACTCGACTCTTTAAATTATATAATAACACCATTGTTTTTGTAATAGAGGTTGACTAACTTGATAATACTCACATAGTTCCAAGTTGTATAATGAACTTACATATCCATATTGCTCTATTCCTTATTTCACTTATGTCAAATGAATTTGGCTTCAATTGTCAAGTTGGTAACAATATCATGTTTAAAACTCTTTCAACTTAAATTTGATCATTTTGCGTGAATCCATATCTTGAAATATATTTATTGTTAACCTAGCTATAAATTAGAATATCCTTATCGTTAGATCTTTAAGTTTGACATTCCTCTATAAATTATGTGAATATGCTTAAACCTTCTCAAATGCTTAAGGACAATTTTCACTATTGATCTACAACTCTCATAAGAGCTATCTTGAAATGTATTTGTGACACTAAAATGTACGAAATCTGACTTAATACATAACATAACATATATGATAGAACATATTATCAAAACATAAAGATTTCTTCCATGCATTTTTCTCCTTAAGAGTTTTAGGAGACTTATTCTGAAAAGATATATCCTATGAGATGTGGGTTTTAATTATCACTTGGAATTTTTCATGTTGAACCTCTTTAAAATGTGTCTGCACTTTTTTTTTAATTCAAATTTCATAACTTATTATGTTTATCTCTATAGATCTTAACCCCTAAAATATAAGTTGTTTTAGTGTAATTTTTAATAGAAAAAGTCTTTAATAGTTATTATTTAATCGATTAAAGTATTCATACATCATTTATAATATTGTTAAAGAGTTTAATTATCTTATTTAAATAGATGTTTTAATTATTTAAACCTCACTTAAGTCCATAAATTGCCTTTCGCAACTTCATACTTTATGAGCCATATTAATATACACAAAACATTTATGTTAAGTTATCTAGGGCTATGGTCGACACTAAAGTAGTGGGTAGACCTAAATTCTCGTGATGCCATAGTAAGACTAACAAACGATATCTCATAATTGATAGGTAAAATGTACATAAATCAAAGTTCATGCCTTTCAAATCTAATCCAAATATGATATATCTAGACATCCATGCATGATATTAGATTAAACATAATCTACAATATTATTCAGTTAGAGTAATAAAAATTAAAATCTTCACAATTTACTATGTGAACACTATAAACCTAATAAAGTTTTATACCCTTCTTGAAAAAACTACCAATGAGTAGTTATGCAAATATTTTTTCTAAAAAGGAAATCATTACAGAATGAATTCATACAAAGTCATGCTTTAATTATTCTTATCTGTATGTAATGCAACATGGTGACAACATAGATGTTTCCTTAAATGGACATTAACAAATCCAAGATAAATACAATAAAATCAATGTTTATAGAGGACAAGCCATTCTATAGCTAAAGTATAACTGTAAACCCTAATAGTGGGGTAAATTTCTATTTGGGAGCTAGCTCCCATCGTTAATACTTTCCTAAATATATATGTGTGTGTGTTTATATATTTATTTATAACTATAGGAGAAAAAGAGATTAACTTTACCATCCTTGACCCTTATTATACACAGAAGAAGAAGAGATAAGCTCTACAATTGTGACCATCATCACACATAAGGAAATAAACGATAAACTTGACCCTTATCATGTTAAAATTGTACCACTAGCCAGCACGTGGTCTTCAATTTTATTGTCTACTTTAGTTTAATTTGTTAAAATAGATGCTGTAGTTTATTTCTATCATTGGTGGAAAAGTTAGTGGTTTTAGTTTCCTATTATTTAGAGACTTGTTGAAGACCCGTTAGTGGCAAAGAATAAGGAAACATGGCTTCATTAATGGAGAAATTAGTGGTAATGTGGATTAGTTAATTGAGAAGTTAGTGATAACATAGTTTTGATTAATGGAAAAGTTAGTGGCAATATGGCTTGATTAGTAGAGAAATTTAAGGGAACATGACTTTTGTTTACATTGTTTGTATGCTTATATAAGACAACCCATTTGTATCAAATGAATGCATTTCTCCATAGCTTCATTTCTTATTTTGTGACATACTTTTTATTGAGTACATTTTCTCTTTCCTCTCTGCAATATATATATATATTTTGTTGGGACTCCTTTACCGAGTGTCACCTTATTTTTTTAGAGAATTAAAATTATTCTTTATTTTAAAGCTTTGCATCCTTCTTTAAAAAATATTTTAAAGTCTTCATTCCAAGTGTTTCTCAACATTGTCGTGACAGAGTGAGATGGTTGAGGGAGTCCTATACTAATTTTGTGAAAGTTTTTTATTAACAAGATGCAAGATATTTAAATTGTTGGTGGAATAAAAAAGCTCAATAATTAAAACTGCAATTCTTGGTCTACATGTATGATGTCTTACATGTAAGGCTAAGATTTATAGGAGGTTGTCAACGGAGACAAAGTTTCACAACGAGAGGCAAAGGATGCAAATGGTACATTGCAAAAATGGAAGATAAAAACGGGCACAGTAATGTTTGTTTTAAAGACTACAATCAAAGATAATGTGCTAATTTAGTCTTTATATGAAATTTGCCATGGGATCAATTTTGATATTTTAAAATTAATAAAAAAATTAATTATAAATTAATTTTATTTAGTTTTATTAAATTATTGAAAAAAAATAGGTAGGGATGTAATTGAAAGAAATTTTGGAAAAAAATGGTGAAAATTTGAATTCGGGGGTTGTTTTTGAAAGAAAAATTAGAAACAGGAGATCAAAATGCAAATAAAAAAAGTTCAGTCACGTATGACTACCCAGTTAGCAGTCCCGACGAATCGGAGCACACTACTGGTAAGGTACACTGATGCCGGTGCCACGGGGGAGGTCATGCAGGTGATCCGCATGCCCCGCGATTGGGCAACCCAGGATTGATTCCATGCACATGGATGGCCCGGATTTGTTTTCCACTTAGGCACAATTGGACGATCGAGATCAATTGCGATCAACGGTCCAGATTTATTTGCTCCTTAAGCACGATCGGACGGATGAGATCAATCGCGATGAACGGTCTAGATCAATGTAGGATGGGTATAAATACTTCGCGTCACGCGGGAACTCAACCCCTAACTGCTAGCCTCCACTAGAGAAGAAGAACGAGGCACCGGAGAAGGAGGCCGATTGTCGATCGCCAAAAAAGGTAAAAGTTCTCCCTACCTATTCAAAATTCGATTCCGAGCACTCTTGTTGCCAAATCAAAGCAAAAGGAACTGTGGTTGAGCCGAAAATTATGGACAAAGCTCGGCAGAGCTGCCACAATTAAAATCCTAAAATCCCTCCGATGAGTCCCTTCTCGATTCCCGTTTCATGTGATTTTTGGATTATTGTGTTCACCATCCTTTTCTGTGCAAGTTAGCCAAAAAAAGAACCCCAGCTACGAAGGAGGATTGGCGGAGCCGCCACACCCGGTGACCCCCTCGCCAGTAGGTTCGTTGTTTTTAGTGATTTTCTAGCCAATTGATGGCTCCTAATGTGTTTTTCTATAGGGATACGTGTAAAATCGGCTAAAACTGACCAAAACCGGCCAAAACTAGCCAAAACTAACCTGGTCGAGGTGGACTGTCACTATGGGGGGCAAAACCAGCACCGGAGCATGGCGGCGCCGTCGTGCTGGAACCCCAAAATTAGCTGAAAAGAGTTTTGGACACTGATTTTGAATTTTTGGTGTATTTTTAGATATGTGATGAGTGTTTTGAATTCTGTAGAAAAAATTCATGAAATTCGGTACCCGTTAGGAGGCGTGGTAGACAGTGCGATGTCTCGAAACATCGATCCAGGTAAGGATCCCTCACCCTATTTTCCGTTATGGTAAATTAAAGTTTAACGATGTATACTTTTATATTTTTGTGAAAACCTAGAAAATCCTAAAAATAATTACAGGTCATTAGTGGAGCTGGAACTGATTAGTTCACAATTATCTTGATTTCCTATTTATTTTTTTATACTGTCCTACTTACTTGATTTTTGTATAGCACATGCTCTTAATTTATCGTTTAATGGTCCGATCAACTTATCTGGTTATTTTGGTTACGTACCGTTAGCATGAATGTAGTTTAATTGATCTGTGAATGTGATATGAGATATTGATATGCGTTTGTTGTTTGTTTGTTTATGAAAATTTGTATATGGAAGACTTGCTAGTTACCTAAAAAAAGGGCGAACGGGCCTAGTACATAGGTAACCCTACCGTGAACATTACCTTAGTTGAACATGGTTAGAAAGTCCCTTACCAAAAAGGTTTAGGAGATATGGTTCACCCTTATACCGAAGGGGATATCGAGGCGATAGAATATTTGGCACCCATTAACGAACTGGGTATGGGGATGGCTGGTCAATTATAAAATTGGATATTAGGCTCACGAGTAGGTGGGACATCCTTATGGACCCCCAAGGTACCAGTAAGCAGGTAAAAAAGCAAAGTTATTGTCTTTTATTCTCTTATGCGTGAAAGTGAAAAGTGGTATAGATTGAGTCTTCATAGGTTGTTTTTGAAAAACTCGTTACAGTAAGTATCAAATAAACATCTTCATGTTTAAAGGTATTTAAATAAAACAAAGGCTCCATTAGTTATTTTTTTAATTTTTACCAATCTTTAGTTTTCCGTATTTGTAATTAGTGTGATATTCTTACTGGGTTAGTGTAGCTCACCCTTTCATTAACTATTTCAAATCAAGAGGACCAGGATCCAGATCCCAATCAGCAAGAGCGTTGTGAGTAGTTCACCACTTGGACTTCCTTCAAGTGTTAGTGAAGGTTGTCCTAGGGTACTTTTGTGTTCGCCTTCTTTTCATTTCTTTAATTACAGTTTGTCTTTCAAAAAGGACATTCTTGTAGCCCTATTGGGCATTCTAAATAATTGTGTAAGGAATATAAACTCTAACTTTATTAATCCCTTTCGCATTTAATTTTATGAATTCATCTCCATTTAAGTTCTAAGCTTTCATGGTTGGTATCAGAGCGGCGTTTCTCAGAACCATTTATTACAAAAAGACTTAAAAACACCAAATACAAACTATCGCTCAACCATTCCTTATGAAATACAGGTACAAAAAAATGAGAAGAAGAAGATCCTCACTAAACCGAGCAGCCCCGGATGGCTCACTTCGAGAGGATTTTGACCGACTCTTTGAGATGCTGAAGAGACTCATCTATGCCCAGCAAGCCCGGGAGAAAAGAAGGGAGCTGTCTGGCCCTCCCCTACTGCAATAATTTGAGCCACCCTTTTAGCAAGAAGATCTAGAGCCACCCCAGTACAACCTTGCTCCTCCACCGTACCATTTGACATCGTTATAATACAATCGGTGCCTCTATTGTATCATCCAGCACCGCCACAGGGCCACCCGGTTCCACCACAACACAATCCAGTCCCTCTTCCATGGGACCCAGTTCCACCCATGATAGACCCAGACTATATTGAATGGTATAAAAGGCTAAACTCATATACCTTTGTAGAGACATCCTCTTTTGAAGAGACCGAGTATTGGTATGCTAAGATAGAGAAGACTTTTGTGACTCTTGGGGTGGTTCCCAAACAGAAGGTCGTACTTGCCACCTACATGCTTGTGAGAGAGACAGGCCGCTGGTGGTAGCTCAAGCAGGCCACCCTGCCTATTCCAGTCACTTTAGAACAGTTCCTAATGACCTTTAATACAGAATACCTCCTAGAGCACCTCCGACATTTAAAAAAATAGAGTTTGCACACCTAGTCCAGGGTGATATGATTGTGTTAGAGTATAACCGAAAGTTCCTAGAGTTGGACTGATATTCCCGTAAGAGCATGATAGATTAAAGTAGGAAGATAAAGAAGTTCAAGTGGAGCCTCCGCCCCAAGATCAGACATCAGTTGTACGTATTTGCGCTCAGTACGTACTTAGTCGTTCTGGCGAAGGCACAACTAGTGGAGAGGAACCTTCGCATCTTTTCCCCAGCAGTAAAAAATCCCAGACCCCTGGTTTCACACTGCATACCAACACCCACTGCACCAGTTTAACAAAATAAGAGGCCTAGGCTAGTGACTCGGGCTCTTCCTCAAGCTCAATAATAGGATACGGTAAGACTTACTAGCACTATGGTAAAGATAATGAGGACCGACCATACTATCATCTCAATAATACCTGTCGCATATATGGGAGTACTCAACACTACACGAGAGAGTGCCCGAGAAATCAGAATTATGCCAAACCTCCTATCCAGAGTAGAGCTTACAACCTCACTCAGTAAGATGGTGAAGCCAACTTGGATGTGATACAGGGTACTTACACTATCTGTAATCACATTGCATATATTTTGATTGATACTGATGCTTCACATTCATTTGTCTCACATATTTTTATACAAAACTTAAATATATTACCAGAAAGACTTGATTTTGCGTTATTTGTGTATACTCCTGATAGTAGGACACTACTAGGAGAGGTTATATACAAAAATTATATCATAAACATACAGATAGAAAATTGAGTATGGACTTGATAGAGATTGACACTGGGGACTTTGATGTAATCCTGGGAATGAACTAGTTAGTAGCGTACCACGCCACCATAGATTGTTTCCACAAGAAACATGTATTCAACTCTCCTAATGAAGAACCATTTACAAGTTATTGAAAATTTTAAATGTTATTTCCTCATAGTAGTTTGCTCATTACATAGTGCTTTAACTCGGTTATCTTCTCTATATTAAGCAAACTTAAGAAAGAAGTTTATATTCAAGAAAGTCCAGTAATCCGAGACTTTTCAAATGTGTTTCTTGACGAACTACCTGTGGACACAAAGGTTGAGTTCATCATAGATCTTCAGCCTGACACCCAGCCTATCTCGTTGGCCCTTTACCGTATGAGCCCTATCGAGATTGAAGAACTAAGAAAACAAATCAATGAATTAAAAGACAGTGGGTTCATCTGACATAGTGTAACTTCTTGGGGTACTGGGATCACATTTGCAAGGAAAATTGATGAGATATTATAATTGTGTATTGACTACAGGGGATTGAATAGAGTCAAGATTAAGAATAAGTACCCCCCCCCCCCAAAATTAATGACCTTTTTGACCAATTGCAGGGTGCACAGGTCTTCTCCAAAATAGATTTGCATTTAGGTTACCACCATGTAAAGATAAGGGTAGAAGACATTCCCAAGACAATCTTCAGAACCAGGTACGGATATTATGAGTTCCTGGTCATGCCATTTGGACTAACCAATACATCAGCTATTTTTATAGACTTGATGAATAAGCTTTTCAAATAATTCCTGAATCAGTTCGTCATCAGTTTGTCATTATGTTTATCGATAATATCCTGGTCTATTCAAAGAACAGAGAGGAACATGCTCACCACCTGACTCAGGTTTTATAAGTTCTCAAGAAGAAGAAATTGTATGCCAAATTGAGCAAGTGTGGGTTCTGCCTCGAGTAAACTACTTTTCTAAGGCACATCATATCAAGGGATGGAGTATCAATGAACTCCGAAAAAGTTGAGGTAGTGCTTGGTTGAGAGAAATTGTCCTCAGTCAAGGAGGTTCATAGTTTTATGAGAATAACAGGTTATTACCGCAAGTTTGTGGAAAGATTTTTTAGCTCACAAAGAAAAATATTAAGTTTGAATGGAACGAGGACTGCGAAAGGAGCTTTACAAAACTTAAGAAGTTGTTGGCTACTGCACACGTGTTGGCTTTACCAAGTGGGACAATTGGATATATAGTTTATAGTGATACCTCCTACCTAGGATTGGGTTGTGTTCTAATGTAGCATGGCAAGGTCATCGCCTATGGGTCCAGATAGTTGAAGAGTCATGAAAAAAATTATCTCACCCACGACTTAGAACTTGCCACTATTATCCACACTTTGAAAATCTGATGCCACTACCTGTATGGGGAGACTTTTGAGATTTATACTAACCATAAGAGCTTGAAGCACACATTCACTCAGAATGATCTCAACATGCGTTAGAAGCATTGGATAGAACTCTTCAAGGACTACAATTGTACTATTTTGTATCACCCAAGTAAGGGTAACGTAGTAGCCGATGCGCTCAGCATAAAAGTACAGGTATCTTAGTTCACCTAACAGTTTTTAAATACAGGGTAATAGAGGCTGTACAACAGATACGACTTCAGGACTTTAAAAGAGTTTCATGCTTGGTCCACCTCATTGTCCAACCCGAATTGATCCAGAGAATAAAAGAAGTCCAATGCATAGATTCTACCCCAACAGCTCTCAAGAAGGATGCAGAACATGGAGTAAATTTAGAATTTAGAGTCTCTGTCGATGGGTTACTCAGATTTCAGGACAGGATATGTGTACCGGGTGATAGTGAATTGAAAATGGACATCATGACAGAGGCTTATAGCTCAAGGTTTGTCATGTATCCTGAAAGTACTAAAATGTATCAAAGTATGCAATCCCAGTTTTGGTGGAGCAGGATGAAAAGAGAGGTGGCCGACTTTGTTTTCAAGTGTCTAGTATGTCAACAAGTTAAGACAGAGTATCAAGGCCCAGATGAGTTACTTTAGCCATTATTGATCTCGAAGTGGAAGTGAAAATATATCACAATAGATTTCGTGACATGGTTGCCCAAGTTACGCTCAGGACATGATGTTATTTGGGTAATTATTGACTGACTCACCAAGTCTTCTCATTTCTTAGCTATTAAGATGATCGACCCATTGGACAAGATAGCAAAAATGTATATCTGGGAGATAGTCAGGTTACATGGAGTTTTAGTGTCAGTAGTATCTGACAGTGACCCCAAGTTCACTTCTCAGTTTTAGTATAGTTTTCAACAAGCCATGGGAACAAAACTATCCCTTAGTACTGCATTCCATCCTCAAACCAATAGACAATCAAAGATGACAATTTGCACACTAGAGGATATGCTATGAGCATGTGTTTTAGACTTCGGGGGCCATTGGAATGATCACCTACCTTTGATAGAGTTCGCCTACAATTACAGCTATCAGGTAAGTATCGATATGGCTCTGTATGAGGCATTGTATGGCTGCCCATGCAGATCGTCGATCTGTTGGAAAGAGGTGAGTGATAGAAAATTATTCGGCCCAGATCTTATGGAGAAGACTATAGTCAAGATAACTAAGATTAGTAAGAACATCCAGACAGCTCAGAGTAGGCAGAAGAGTTATGCGGACACCTGGAGGAGGGATTTAGAATTTGAGAAAAGTGATCGAGTATTCCTTAAGGTCACCCCTTTCAAAGGAATTAGTAGATTTGGTGAGAGGGGATATTAAATTCCAGGTTCATTGGGCCATTTAAGACCTTAGACAGAATTAGTACGACCGCCTACAGACTGACATTATCTCCGGAGCTATCTAGGGTTCATAATGCATTTTATATGTCCATGGTATGCAAGTACAACTTGGACCCCTCACATATCTTGTCCCACGAGCCCCTTCACTCTAGGAGAATCTATCCTATGAGGAGGTACTAGTGGGTATTGTAGACCGAAAAAATAGAGCACTCCGCAACAGAGAAATTTCCTTCATCAAGGTCTTGTGGCAAAATCACACACGGAAAGAGGCCACATAGGAGCTAGAATTGGACTTCAGAATCTTGTATCCCCAACTGTTTGATTAAGTGAGAGGGTGGCAAATTTGAGAGACCAAATTTCTTCTTAAGGGGGGAGAGTTGTAATATTCGGGTCTGAACTTTGGCCCGGGATCAATTTTAATATTTTAGAAATAAATAAAAAATAATAATTTTATTTAATTTTATTAAATTATTGAAAAATAATAGGTAGGAATGTAATTAAAAGTAATTTTAGAAAAAAGATGTGAATTTAAATTCGGGGGGTGTTTTTGAAAGAAAAATTAGAAACAGGAGGTCAAAGTGCAAATAGGAAAAGTTTGGCCATGTAGGACTACTCCGTCAGCAACCTTGATAAACTGGAACACGTCGCATGGCAAGACACGCTGACATCGATGCCATGTTGGAGGCCACGCAGGCGATCTGAGTGCTTTACGATTGGACGTCCCAAGATCGATCCCATGGGCATGGATGGCTCGGATTTGTTTCCCCCTTAGGTGCGATTGGATGACCAAAATTAATCGAGATGGACAGTCTAGATTCGTTTTCTCCTTAAGCACAATTGGATAGACGAGATCAATCGTGATGAATGGTCTAGATCAACGCGGGATGGGTATAAATACTTTGCATCACATGGGAACCCAAATCTTAGCCGTCAGCCCCTCCTAGAGAAGAAGAACCAGACACCAGAGAAGGAGGCTGATCACCGACCGCTGCTATACTGGAGCCACTGCCAACCGCCAAGAAAGATAAAAATTCCCCATACCCGCTCATAATTTGATTCTGAGCACTCTTATGGCCAAATCAGAGTAAAAGGGACGGCAGGTGAGCCGAAAATACGGGTAAAGCCTAGCAGAACTACCGCAGCCAAAACCCCAAAATTCCTCCAATGAGTCCCTTCTCGATTCCTGTTTCACATGATTTTTCGATCATTATGTTCACCGTCCTTTTCTGTGCAAGTTAGCCAAAGAGAAACCCCAGCCACGAAGGAGAACCAGTGGAACTGCCATACTTGGTGACCCCCCCACAAGTAGGTTCGGTGTTTTTGGTGAGTTTCCGGCTAACTGAGGCCCCCTAACGTATTTTTCTATAGGGATACGTGTAAAACCGGCCAAAACTGGCCTAGTTGATGTAGATTGCCTTCGTGGGTGGTGGAGCCAGCACTGGAGCATGGCAGTGCCGCCGTACTCGAACCCCAAAATTTGCCGAAAAGAGTTTTGGACACCAATTTTAGATTTTTAGGGTATTTTTAAGTATGTGACAAGTGTTTTGAATTTTGCAGAAAAAATTTAGGGAATCCAATACGCATTAGGAGGCATGATAGACAGTGTGACGTCCCGAAACACCGGTTCGAGTAAAGATCCCTCACCTTATTCTCTGTTATGGTAAATTGGAGTTTAACGATGTATAATTTTGTATTTTTGTAAAAATTTAAAAAATTCTAAAAATAATTATAGATCACTAGTCGAGCCGAAACCAATTACTTCACAATTATCTGGATTTCCTGTTTATTTTTCTGTATTGTCCTATTTGCTTGATTTTCGTATAGTACATGTTCTTAATTTATAGTTCAATGGTCTGATCATTATCTAGTTATTTTGGTTATGTACTATCAGCATGAATGTAGTTTAATTGGTCTGTAAATATAATATGAGATATTGATATGTGTTTGTTGATGAAAATCTGTATGTGAAAATTTTGCTGGTTACCCAAAGAAAGGGTAGACGGGTCCGGTACATAGGAAACCCTACCGTGAACATTATCTCAATCGGATAAGGCTAGGAAGTCCCTTACTAGAAAAGTTTGAGAGATATAGTTCACCCTCATACCGGATAGGGTATCAAGGCGATGGAATGTTTGGTGCTCATTACCAAACAGGGTATGGGGACGACTGGTCAATTGTAAAATTGGATATTGGGTTCACAAGTAGGGAGGACATCCCTATGGACCCTAGGGGTACCAATAAGCAGGTAAGAAATAAAAGTTAATGTCTCTTGTTTTCTGATGCGTGAAAGTGAAAAGTGGTATGGATTGGGTCTTCATAGATTTTTTTTATTAAAATCTTTACAGTAAGTATCAAACAAACTTCTTCAAGTTTAATGGTATTTAAATAAAGCAAGGGCTCCATGTAGCGCCCGGACCGAGGAGGAAAAAAAAAAAAAAAAAACACACGTCGGCAGCCACGTCAGCAGGCCCGGTCAGCAGTCCCGGCCAATCGGGACCTGCCACGTGGCAAAACCACGTCGTTCCAAAAAGGGCCACGTTGGCGATCCGCGTGGGCGCGATCGGACGGCCCAGATCAAACGTGCGATCGGACGGCCCAGATTAAAAAAAAATGGACGGCTGAGATCAAAAGGCAAGGGGTTATAAATAGAACCCCCACACCAGACCACAAACCCTAGCCGCCTGCCACTCGCCGGAGAAGACGAACCAGAAGCCGGCCGCCGCCACCCGCCGCCGCACCGGAGGAACTTCCGACCGCCGATCGAGGTAAATTTCGTACCCCCGACTCGTTTTTCCACGCTGATTCCTCCTGTGGCCAAATCGGAGCCAAAATCCCGGCCAAACGGCCGGAATGCACGACCGAAGCCCAGCGGCGCCGCCGCACCCTTCTCGGTTTTTGCCTCCGATGAGGCCCTTCCCGGCCTCCGTTTGATGCAATTTTTATATCACCGTGATCACCACTCTTTTCTCTACAGGTTGACCAGAGCCGAATCACCAAAACACGAACCTCGCCGGAGAGCCGCCGCACCCGAGAGCGCCGCCGCCGGTAAGCTCCGTTTCTCCGTGATTTTTTGGCCCCCCGAGGGCCCTAGGGTTGTTTTCTCGCAGGGACCGATGCGAGTGTGGCCGAATTCGGCCGGAAACGGCCGAAAACAGCCAACCCGAGGTGAATCGCCGCCGCCAGCATACCGGACGGGGTATGGGAACGACCCAATCCATACCACTTTTAGATGAAATGGCATATGAAATGTGATAACTTTTATATGCAGTGACATAATAGAAAGTGTAACTTTTATATAAAGTGACATGCAAAAGTGGTAACTTTTATATAAAGTGACATGCAAAAGTGACATAATGGAGTGTAGCCGCCGCCCGAGTCTAGTGTGTTTGTCGGTTAATTGTTATTTGGCCTGTTTTACAGTTTTAAACGTAGCATGAGGTTCGATGTTTTACTGTTTTATTGATTATGGATTAAATGACCGGAATATTGATGCTATATGTTATCTGCTTAGCATAAATTATCGTTTTGCTTGCTTGTATGTGGATTAATGATGCTGATTGAGGAAAAAGAGAACGAACAATTATGTAAATGGATAATGGTATAATGTGATCAGCTTGACTAGATATCCTGGGAGATGGTGGACGGACCGGGTCCGTAGGGGACCCTATCGGGATTGTGGTCTCCCATACCGGACGGGGTATGGAGATCTTATGTGTTTTGGCGCCCATACCGAACGGGGTATGGGGACGGCCCGTTTCACCCTCATACCGGACGGGGTAATGAGGTCTATGGTTTGGCGCCCATACCGGACGGGGTATGGGAACGGCCCTGGAATTCGATTTCAAGTATTACGGATTTACGGGTAGCGGGACCCCTATGGATCCCCATGGATACTAGTGGGCTGGTGAATTAGGAAAATATGTTGTGTAACGATTGAATTACGAAAAGTGTGATAGGTATTATGTTATACAGTTCATATATATGTTTCCATGATGATAATGATGTTATTGCTTTCGTATATTGTTTTATGAATTTTACCGAGGTAAGTAAATGGTAAAGGTTTTATTTATCGATAAAAGGATTTGTTGTAAATTATGCTCCATTGGTCGTTTTGTGTTTTCTACCCACCTTTACCTCCGTGACGGTAGAGCTGCCGTGTCGGAATTCTGAAATTGGTCGAGTGGGCCTTGGGTCTGATTTTTGGGTTTATTTGGGACACTTGTAGGTACCGTAAGCGCGTTTTAGTTCCCGAAGGAAAATTCAGGGAACTTAGGGACCGCTCGTAGGCGCAGTAACAATCTAGTTTTTGGCGTCGAATCAAGTAAGGACCCCTCATCTTATTTCCTATCATAGATGTGAAGTTTGAATAAATAATAATACAGTCTTTTGTACAAGTTAGATAAATATGCATAATTAATCACAGATTGCTAATGGAGCCCGAAATCGGACATTGTTCTTTGTCGATTTCTGCTTGATTTATTTTACAGTTTAAATGCATTATAGTATCTGGTTTATCTATTCTATGATTTTAAATGCATGTATTACTGTCTTACTTGACCACTGTGTGATTTTGAAATTTAAGATATGATTGTATTACCGGGTGCATGTTTATTGTTTATGTGATTATGTTTAACTTGGTAACGGAGACTAAGAGAAAACATATAAGGTGACAGCCTCACTAGATATCCTGGGAGATGGTTGACGGACCAGGTTCATAGGGAACCCTACCATGAACGTTGTCTCATACCGGACGAGGTATGAAGACTTGGTCATTTGGCGCTCATACTAGACGGGCTATGGGGACGGCCCGCTTCACCCTCATATCGGACGGGGTATTGAGGTTTAATATATTGGCGCTCATACCGGATGGGGTATGAGGACGACATTGGAATTAAGATTGTTAAGGGAAATGGTTCACGTGTAGCGGGGACACCCCCATGGATCTCCATGGATACTAGTAGGCTGGTAAAAATGAGAAACGGTGATAATTAGTTATTGTTAATGAATACGGATTTATGATATGTTTTATGTTACTGATTATGCATGAAATCATGATCTGTATGATATTACTGGTTCTGTAATTTGTTTCCATCGATTCCCCGATGGTAAGAAAAAGAGTAAATAATTTTATTTTAAATAAATGTACTGGTTTAAATCTACCACTCCATTAGTTGTTTTGATTTTCTACCAACCTTTGCTTCTGTGACGGTGATATAGTGTGATGTCCTTACTGGGCTAGTGTAACTCATTCCTTATTTAACCATTTCAGATCAGGAGGACCTGGTTCCCGAGCCCGATCCACAGGAAGACTGCGAGTAGATGTTAGATGCTTTATAGTTTCCTTAATTTTTCTCATTTCTCGTATTTCTTTCAGAGAACTTATTCTGTGATGTTGTTTAGTACTTTTAAGTTATTGTATAAGGAATGTTAATTTTAATCTTTTATTTCGCTTCCGCACTCAGATTATTATATGTATTTTCTTTTGAATTTTCGGGGCCGTTAAAGAAATTTTTACATTAAGAGAGAGTGTTGAAGATTAATATAAAAATTATTTATTTTATTTATTAGTTTGAATTCAAATATAATTTATTTTTTAATTAGATTTTATCCATAGTTATTTTTTAATTCGTGAAAGTTTATAATTTAAAAGATTTGATTCATATTTATCTTTTAGATAATAGTAAATTATTTTTAAAAAAATATGATGTAAACCTATTTAAAGATATTTGAAGTTTTTAATTTTTGAGTTAATGAAATCGAAGTAAATTTAAGTTTTCTTCACCTAAAAACAACAATACATTTGATTATATAAATTAATTTCGAAGTTTTAAATAGAAAATATGTACCTTGATGACAATATACCACTTTTAACTAGAAGAAGATTGAAGCACAAGCAGAACAGGTAGAGATTAGACCAATTCTTTATTTGATCCGTATATAGGAGGAGAAGAATAAATTATGTCTTACAACACAAGAGGGAGATGTCGCAAGAGAAAGGAAGGAAAATAGATAAATTGATTTCAGTTGGCTCCTTGTTTTGTTTAGGAAAGCCAACATGGAAGCCACATGATTGCACCACAAATGGTGGAAGTTTTTTTTAGTACACGAACTACTTGAAGATTTAAGTTGATTTCAGATGCGTATATACATAAAGAGCATTCCAAACAAATGTGAGTCATGCTGCTACGCGACCACTACTTTTTTTTCTCCCCCTCCTTAATTCTTTTCTGTAAATCAGTTTCCATCATTGAATCTAGAGGTGTTATAATCAGTCAGTTTAATTTTTTTCAATTTGAAAATTTTGAAAACTGAATTACAAACTTAAATCAACCTAATTGGACCATATTTGTGTGCGGACCAAAAATTCAATTGACTGAACTAATTATTATATAAAATTAGATAATATAGTAACTATATATTAATATAATTTAGATATATCACATACAATTAAATGTTCATCATAATTTTAAAATTAAATTTATAAATCAGTTTGTTTGAAAATTGAGAGAAAATCAATTTACAACACTGAAAAAAAGAAATCAAACCCATTTAAAAGATCAATTCAATTTAAATGATTTAATCCGGGTTTGACTATGAACGCACTCCCATAAAACATTAGAAAATATTACAATGAAAAATAAAAAAAATGGACGATGGTAGTGGATTGAGTGTGGAGGAGGAGTTGGTTGGTTCTCCAATCCCGAGAAAGTTTATAATATATGGTTAGTGGTGAAAATGATTAGCCCAATATTTTATTATATATTAATATAATATAAAAAAACCATATTATATTTCAAAAAAAAAAAAAGAAATGGTTTACCCGTGGTTCTTTGCTTTTTGAAAAGAGGATATTAGAGGGTTTGAATGAGTAGTCTGTGGGTGTATTGGAATTAGCAAAAGGTTAAAGCGTGGGATATTGCAATCCTTTGTTTACTTACATTCCATATTAAATGCAAGTCAAATGTGTTTTTTTTTTTTTTTTTTTTTCCATATTATATGTTGTGCATATTTTTTCTTTTTCATTTGTGTAAATATATTCTTAAAGTATATAGATCTATTTGTATGGATACAAATGCATATTACCTTCTTAAATATGATAAAAAAAATATAAGATTATTCGAATAATAAATAGACATGTTACAACTCAAATTAAAAGTTTTATATCTATAGAATTTTACTATTGAGTCAATCATCATATATGTTTTAGATTAAAATTTATGGATTTATATATATATATATATTTCAACATTTAATGATAAATTAGTTTAATATTCTATATTATACAGTACTCCTAATTTGTTCCTTGGACAATATTATGCCATTATGATTAAATTTAAATAAATAACAAAAATTCTAATAGTAATGTATATGTATAAATATACGTAATTTGATTTGATATTAGAAAAGTTATTATAAAATAACCACCCCCATTTTTTGCCAAATTTTTTTAAAATTTAATTAAATGATTTATAACACTTATTCAGTTTCAAAAAATAAGAGCAAAATAAATTAGATTAATGGTCTATCCCATTACATTAAAAAAATAACATGTCAATGCATTAAAAACGCAGATATGCATAATTAAAACAATTTGTACAAATATTATATGTAAATCTTGTTCAAATATCAGATACATCAAGGAAATAATTGAAGTGAAAAAACCTCTTTTTAAGTTACTATTAGAAAAATAAGTACATCTTATCAAACAAGAACATCAAAAGAAGATTATTAAAAGATTGCCACTCTCTAGTGAACTCTTTGGTCGATTAGAATTAGGATCTTAAATATTCTGATTTGAAAAAAAAAAAAAAATTAGGCGAGCTACATTAATTTAATATAAATAAATAATTCATAATATTTTATAAAGCGGTGTAAAAAATAGTAAAACTAGTGATCAAGTACAATTTTTATTAAATTTTATTTTTTCGTTTCAAAAATATTTTTAATTCCTTATTTTGTTTGGTTTCAAAACTTCCAAAAGTACTATTCCTAACTATTTAATACTATTATTTTTTAACTTAGTTACTCCTCTAATAGGTCAATTATTATTCCTTTTTTTCCTATATATTTATTATTTGTTTGTCCATTAGAGTTTTATTTAGTGTATTTTCATCTTATTTTTTATTTTTATTTTATTTTTCTTATAAATATTTTCGCACTTATTATTAGATAACATTATTACATATTAAATATGTCAACGAGATTAGTCATTTTTTTTTTCCAATTTCCATTATGTTGCACAATTAGAGTTTTATCTAGAATTAAATTTTTTTTATTTACTTTTAGATTTTATCATGCGATGCCATTATATTTCCGGTATCATCGAGCGCAAAAAGGATCCTATGACACCCTTGAACATTTTTAAATATTAATGTTATAAATTTACTCAGTTTTATTTTAATTTATTTTTAAATTTAATATGTGAATTATTTTATACATATTTCTATAGTCATTTTTGCCTAAAAATATGTTTAGAAAATTTTAAAAATAAAAAACAAGCAAAAAAGGAGAAAAAAAAGGGAGAAAAATCAAACTTGCGTGGCCCTTTTGTTTAGGCTATTTAAAGCCTTCCTTCACCTCTCCTCTCCCATTTTCTCCATTTTCCTTCATCTTTATTTGGCCGAGAGACATAGGTTAGAAAGAGAAAAGTTAGAGAGAGAAACTTGAGAGAGAAAATTAAAGAGAAATAGAACCAAAAGAGACTGAGAATTTTTCCCATTCGCACGGTAAGCTTTCTTCTTCCTTTTTCGATTTCATTTCTTCATTAAAACTTCTAAAAACTCATTCTTAGGCTCTTCCTTTCCTTAATTTCCAAAAATTCCTTCTAAAATTTACGGGTCACTGAGTAATGTTCCTTATCCTTCAAATCCATAAGTAATCTCATCTTTGAAAACCAAAAGCTTGGAGGTTAGGTAAGGGATTCTTGGTATTTTCACTTATTATCCTATTATGTTTCTAGATTTTGAAAGCATTAAAGGATAATTAAACGTATGATTGTTTGGTTTGGTGTCTTACATGAATTGAGTACTATTTTAAGGATCGTTTTTTTTTGCATGATGTTTGATGGATTTGGAGTGTTTAAATTTCGAACCATGTATGTGTATGACCTTGGATGTTAATTTGAATAATGGAAAATGGAAGGAATGGTTTTGAACAGTATGTCATGTGTGCGGAATGGGCCCTCGGTCTCAGCTTTGGGCGATGACTGAGAGGGTTGCCTAATTGGACCTTGACTCGAGAAGGTAACTCGATGGTCTAATCCTGATATATGGGTCCTTGTTGAGCCTGGAATGGTTAATAGACCGTTGGCGGGTCCGGATTGTGAACTTAACTATGATTTTGAACTAATAAGAAAAATGGAAAGAATGAAATCCATTTGACCAGTATCACTAGGGGGTTACCGATTATAACTACTACTAACTATCGGTGAACCTCTATCTGTAAATGGTATTAGCTTTTCCTTTTATGAGAGTGAAATCACAACTAATTGTAGGGACCATAGTGGCTAAGTACGATCGTGGTCATTAGATTTAAACCATTTATTGAATATCAAACTAAACTATTTTTCATTCACAGGAGTAGTCAGGGATCCGTTCTGCCATTCGCTAATATAAGTTAAAACGATTTCATGCGAAGATCTGTAAAATTCGTAATTGAATCAAACCATTTGACTGTCTAGCTAGGACTATCGACTGATTTCCCATACTTAGATTGTTTCCTTGAATTGAATACATTTCCCACTATTCTGTTATGTCATGCGATACTGTTGTTGGTTCAACTAGTTTATGTTATATTTCTCACTGTTCCGTTATCTCATGCCATGCTATGGTTGACTTTATTATGTTTCTCACCATTCTGTTTTTATTACTTAGGTTTGAGATTGACATTTAAATGTTCTTTGATTAACTAAAAGTAAATATTTTCTTGGTATTTTAAAAAGAATATATACTACGACATTTTAAAAAGTAAATGTTTTCTTGGTAAGTCATGGATTTTGAAGATAACAACACATTTTAAAAATAAATAACTTTTGAAACTTTAGTAGCGTAGTTTAAATACTACTTCCCTTGTTGAGTTTTATAGAACTCACCCCAATCCATTTCCCTGAGCTACCTCTTGAAGCTTGCTTGGATCCATTCGTGGATCAGTAGTGGACATTTGAGTGTATGAAATATTTGTACTCTAATGAACAATTTTATTTTATAATGAAATAAGTGGCTTGAACAACGCTTATGTATATATTTTGTCAGCTATCTTCTTGGCCTCAAGTGTATCTACATATCAACTATTTTGTAAGAGATAAATTTTTTTTTCTGTTGTATGTATTATTTTTGCACTCATATCTGTTATGTTATCAGACACATTTTTCTCACCGGGTATCGGGATTTCACAGGTGGTATCAGAGAAGAATTCTCGAATATTCCTTTACACTAAGGTCTAGTATTTAAGTCTAGAAAACTAAAAATGTTTTAGAACTAGAGATAATCTTTGTACCTTGGTGAATAACTTAGTTTTTAAATATTTGTCTTGTTTTTGTAGATAATTATGACTAAAGGGAGACCTTTCCTAGAAAGACCTAATGCCTTGGTTACTCCAACCCGGGCAGAGTTCACTGAAATGTTTCTAGCAATTTAGTATTTGATCGTCGCTGTGGGTCATAACTTTACCGATGACACCAGCTAGCCTCCTTTTGCAAACAACCATCGTCTCAATGATCTTGTTATTTCACACAATATCTCATAATTTAGAAGACTGAATCCTCCTCACTTTGAGGGTGGACTGGACCCCATGGTTGTAGAAGCATAGATCATGTAGATGGAGAAGTTTTTCTCTATTCTTGAGCTCACTGAAGAGTGGAAGGTTCCCCTTGCAGCTTTCATGTTCATAGGAAAGGTCAGCACTAGTGGCATCTCAAGAAGGACACTCTACCTACACCGATTACCTGAGATCAATTTATTAATGTTTTCCTCAATAGCTTCTTTCTAGTCTATGTTCAGGAGAAAAAAAAAGAATTTCAGGACTTGTGTCAAGGAAGTTTGACGGTGAACCAGTGCGCCTCCAAATTTATTTAGCTGTCTAGATTTGCCCTGGAGAGTATAGCCATGAGAAACAAGAAAGACTAAAAGTTTCTCAAGGGTCTAAGAACTGACATCTTCGATCGAGTGGTCGTGAGAGGCTAAACACCTACGTTGAAGCCTTTGAGCATGCCCAATTAGTTGAAGAACTTCATACTATACATTATCGTCAGATCCATAATGCCAGAATCCAACACTAATAGAAGAGGAAGCAGAATGACCAGGGTTATGTTGACAAGCAATCCAGGACAACCATTATTGCTGTTGTTGCACCACCTCCATCTCCTAGTAATCCTGCTCAGCTTGCTTAGACATGCTAGCACTGTGGTCGAGACTTTGGTAACCAGCCATGCTATAAATTAAACAACATCTGCTATATGTCTGGGAATACACAACATTTCATGAAGAACTATCCCTAAAAACCTAGGGATGCTATTAGACCTGTTGCTAAAGGAAGGGCTTTCAACTTGACGAGTCTGATGCTGTGCCGACGTCGACTATTATTTTGGGTACACTTTCTATTCATAATTCTACAGCTCGTGCTTTGACTGATACTGATTCCACTCACTCCTTTGTATCTTATAAATTTGGTAGGAATTTAACAGTTAAGCCTGAACCCCTTAGAATAATCCTTAATTGTAGAGACACTATCTACGGGCTTCTTGAAGCCCATGTAGTGTATAGAGCTTACAAAGTGAAGGTTTTAAGAAGAGAACTAGCTATAAATCTTATACTCCTAGATTTTTTCAGTTCTGATATTATTTTGGGCATGGACTGGCTAGAGGCCTATTGTGCCATTATTGACTGCTATGATAAAACTATAATCCTCCATTTCCCTAAAAAGAAACAATCTTAGAAGGCGAAAAATTTGATTATAAAAATAAATATTTTGTGAATGAAAAATTTAAATGTGTTTAACATTTTATATGAAAGTCATGAAATTTTTTTTAAAAGTAAACTACTTGTTTTTCTAATGTCTTTGGTGCATGGGCATATGGATCCTGAAAACTCAATACAGATAATCTCTATTGTCTTTGACTTCTTGGATATTTTTTTCGAGGAGTTTTTAGGTCTGCGACTTAGACGAGAGATCAAGTTCTCCATCGACCTAGTTCTAAGGATACAACCCATTTTCAAAGCCATTTATCGGATGGGCTGAGCGAAACTTCAGGAGTTGGGTTGTCAGATTGCAGCACTAAGAGAAAAGAGTTTTATCAGACCAAGTAGTGTCCATGGGGAGCTCTAGTCTTATTGGTTAAGAAAAAGGATGAGACCCTCAAATTGTGTATTGATTACAGGGAGCTCAACCAGGTGAGAATTAAGAACAAGTATCCTTTACCTTGTATTGATGACCTGTTTGACCAGCTACAGGGTGCATTAGTCTTCTCCAAGATTGATCTCAGGTCAGGCTATCACCAATTAAAGGTTAAAATCGAAGTCATTCCCAAGATGACATTTTGTTGTAGGTATGGCCACTTTAAATTCAGGGTCATGCCTTCAGATTAACCAATGCTCCTTCAGTGTTTATGACCTCATGAACAAGATTTTCAAGTCTACACTGAATTAATACATCATTATTTTTATCGATGACATCCTAGTGTATTCTAGGGACCATCAAGAGTAAGCTGTCCACTTAACTCAAGTTTTGCAAACTCTTAGATGATATAAGCTTTATGCCAAGTTCAATAAGTGCTCCTTCTGCTTGGATCATATCTCTTTCCTTGGTCATGTTGTTTTTGGCGATGGTGTTTTTGGGGATATCTCGAAGGTTGAGGTAGTGATTAATTGGAATCAACCAACCAATGTCACTAAGGTTCGTAGCTTTTTAGGTTTAGAGGGATATTATTGTCACTTCATTGAAGGTTTTTCCCATATTGCTGCTCTTTAAGCTGCCTCACCAAGAAGAGTGTTATCTTCTACTAGGACCCCAGTTATGAAGAAAGTTTTGTCGAACTCAAGTATCAACTTACCACAACCCCAGTGTTTGATTATTCCTGATAATACCAATTGATTTCAAGCTTATTGTGATGCATCTCATGTTGGTCTGGTATGTGTATTCATGCAACATGGTCAAGTAGTCACTTATGATTCCATGTAGTTGAACCCGCATGAACGAAACTATCCCCCTCATGACCTTAAACTTGCCACCATAGTCTTTGCTATCAAGATATGGTATCACTATTTGTTCGATTAAACTTTTGAGATCTATGCCAATCATAAAAATTTGAAGTATTTATTCTTCTAGAGGGAATTAAACATGAGACAAAGACATTGGATGGACATCCTGAAGGACTACGATTGCAAGATCCTATACCACCCAGATAAGGGTAATGTAGTCGCAGATGCTCTTAATGGGAAGAACTTAGCCTTGTTGACATAGGCGATGGTTTCTAGTTGGAGGATGCTTAAGACAATTCAAGTTCTCTAATTTAACCATTATGGTGAGGGCATGTACCTTATCCAAATTTAGATCAAACCCACCTCATCCAGAGACTTTGGGAAGCTCAGTCTACAAATCCTAAGATTTTTTTTTTAAAAATAGACGAGTTTACATTAGAGGAACCTCATGATTTTAGAATGACCGATGATGGAACAGATTTCGAGATCGAATATGGGTGGTTAATGAACCCGAGCTCAGCTTAGATATTCTGAAGGAAGCCCATGCATCTAAGTTGTCTATCTATCCGGAAAGCACAAAAATGTATCGGGATTTAAAGCACTATTTTTGGTAACAAGGCATGGAGAATGATATAGCCAATTTTGTGTCCAAATGTCTCACTTGCCAATAGGTCAAAGTCGAACATCAGTGACCTAGTGGTCTTCTGCAGTGTCTTCCCATCCCAGAGGGGAAATGGGAGCACGTGACTATGAACTTTATCACAGAATTACCTAAGACTAGTTCATATCGCAATGCTATTTGGGTCATTATTGACAAACTGACAAAATCAATTCACTTTCTTGTAGTCAAGACTACTATTCAACCAGCTAGTTGGCTTGTTTGTATCTCGAGGAGATTGTTAGGCTTTATGGCATTCCAGCTTTTGTGTTGTCTGACAGGGATCCTCATTTTACTTCTTGATTTTGGGCAAGCTTTCAAGAAGTGGCTATAGTCTTTACTTCAGCATTGTGTACCATCCATAAACTGATGGCTAGTATGCACGAGCCATTGAGACGTTGAAGGATATGTTACGAACTTATATACTAGATTTTGGCAGTAGTTGGAACCAACATCTACCTTTAGTAGAGTTTGCTTGCCACAACAGCTACCACTCCAGTATTGGTATGATTCCATATGAAGCCCTATATGATAGGCCATACCGATCCCTTACTTGTTGGAATGAAGTTGGAAACAGATATCTCTAGGGAATAAATCTCATTCAGGAAACGATAGGTAAGGTTGCCATCATTTGTAAGAATATCTCATCACTGCCCAGAATCAACAGAAGAGCTACATCGACAATCAGAGGAACGATTTAAAATTTGTTGTGGGTAATCATGTTTTCTTTAAAGTCTTTCCATACAAGGGAATGATGCGGTAGGAGAAGTGAGAAAAACCAGGTTCTCATTTTGTGGGACCTTTCGAGATACTGGAATGTGTTGGCCCCATAGCTTACCGTATTACTTTGCTACCCGAGTTCAAGAGTCTGCACGATATCTTCCATGTCTCCATGCTTTGGAGGTATCACCACCATCATTCTCACATCATTCCGTACTAGTGACTCTCAGTCAATTCTGGCATGTCCTACGCAAAGTATTTTATCGAAATCTTTGCTCGAGAGGAGAAAGTTATGAGGAATAAAAGGATTTCGATGGTCATGGTATCATCGTGATACCACACCCATGATGAAGTTACATGGAAACTCAAAGAAGAAATATGCGATGCGACATCCTAAATTGTTTTAAATTTAAAAATTTGGATGACAAAGGTTTTTGTAAGGAGGGGAGAATGTGACACTCCTAAATATTTTTAAATATTAATGTTGTAATTTTAATAGGTTTTTGTGACATCCCAAATGCTAAATAAGACATAAGGATGCCAGATACAAAAACAGATTGCGAGTGCATGATAAATAATTATATGCAGCGGAGCAAATTATTATAAATCTCTTTCCAAAATATATATGAGTTCCAATTACACATATATAACTGAGGCAAAAAATGGCAACAAAATATAAAATATCAAAATACAAATGAGCTGCTTTTTTCACTATGTGAATGGACTTATCAGAGTGGGGGACAAGTCATGCACTCAAGGTTTGTGGATCCACAGGATCTTCGTAGACTTTGAGGGGTACGTCAGCGATTGGTTCCTTATTATCTTTCTCATCTGGGGGACATGAAAATGGGTGAGTTCCATATACTTAGTAAGAAAAATAGTATTTAAATAAAATTATAAAATTTTAAAAATGAATAATTATGTTATCAACACTTAGCATCAGGGTTCACGTCAGGGTCATTTCTTAATTTATGAAAATAATTTATTTATTAAAAAAACTATCAGATCCATCATGTCATAGTCACAACAATCAAATCAATCATGTTGATAATAAAGAAAATCAAATAAATCATGAAATGCTCAAATTTTCGTGTCATGCTTCGCGAAGTCGTTTTGACTTCCATCTACTAAGGGCATATACGAATTTTTGACTATCCATGTAGAATAACCATATCATATATATATATATCAGCAATTTACTCATAACATATTTCTGGCTTGTCAAATCATGACACGATCTATGACCACGGCCGTGCCAACCACAGTGGTCCTATTAGATAGTCTATAGCTACGGTAGTACTTAGCCAAAGGTGACCCCTAACAGATAATTCGCTTCACCACTCTCATTAGAGGGTTCCATAGGGAGCAGTTCTCTTATGTCTTTCCTAACCAAAGGGGGAAGGAAAAAAATAAAAACTCATCAGAGATAAAAAGCCTAACAAGACACTTTATTCATTATACATGTCAATACAGAAACATGTTTATCATACCATTTCATGTTTAATCTCTTTTTCGTGTTTTAGAAATTTATCATAAGAATCATGTCATTTAATTCACATGTAAATCACCAAGTGCCTATATGATCTTATAACATGTTTTATCAAGTAAAAGTTACTTTATTTCGATAATTAAACATAATCAGGTAAATCATAAATTTTAAGCTTCATAATTTTAATTTTAGAAATGCTCCTTAAGATATTTAAAATAAATACTAAATTCTTTATTGAAATCTTGAAGTTTTCCTACACCTTTCTTCTTCTTTTCCTCTCATTCTCTCTCTAAGTTCTTGGAGGATGGAAGAATGAAATGGAAGTGATGAGGATAATGAAAGAGAGGGGTCCCTATTTATAGAAAATAGTGACCGTTAGATTTGTACCAAGTGGCAAAATCTAGTTAGGAAAGAGAAATTTGAATGGGAAAGAGTGATTTGATGTGATGCAATGACGACACGAACAATGAAAAAGTCATCAAACTGATGGCGGCGGCACACGGCCTAACTGCGTTGCATGGTGCTAAAGGGGAGGTGGCATACTTCCCGAGGTAGTAACACGCCTCCCCAAGTTGGCCACGTGCTGCAAGCCTAGCTTACAAGTGCGCCGACCTATCTTGTCGCATGCAGGGGACTGCACACAAATCCATGCTCGCAAGCCTACTGCACGGATGGTGCACGCATAGGGCGCACGATGTTGCGCTAGTCTGAGTACGATGGGACGCATGTGCAGACCGACCTCGTGCCCTGCGTGGACAAGACGTGCACACAATGTGCATGTCATGTGCTAGTCGTGCGCACACACACACACGCTGTGTGTGATGCCCGCGCAGGTGGATTTTTCCCGCGGGCGTTTTCCCGAGAGATTCTACCTTTTTTTTCGTCTTTTCTCTTGATAATTTATTTTTTGTGAAAAAATAGAATAATAAAATAAAATAGACAAAAAATAACAAAAATCACAAAATATAATCTTCAGAATAAAATTAAAAATAGGAATTAAATTTACAAAATACGATATAAAATTACGAGATAATTTAATGAGTTCAAGTGGCCTTAGGACCCGAATAAATAAGGATTTTTAAATACAAATTAAGTGTGAAGGTTAGTGGGGTGTTACATTCCCCCCACCTTAGAAAATTTGGTCCCCCAAATTTATCACGAATAAGTCTGGGAACTTCTCTCTCATCTTGCTCTCTAACTTCCACGTCGCCTTTTCTGAAGTGTGGTGTTGCCACTACGCCTTAACCATGAGGATCTTCTTGTTGCATAAAACCTTGTCGGTCGAACCAAGAATTTTTGAATTGAGTTCCTCGTATGTCATATCAACTTGCACCTGCGTCTCATCATGAGGAATGATATGAGAAGGGTCAGGGTGGTACCTTTTAAGCATATAGACATGGAAAACATCATGTAGACTCGCAAACAGTTGGTATCAGAGCCGCGTTCCCCGAACTCATCCCTTACACTATAATACTTAGAGAAATATTCACCGATAAACCGTTACTCAACCATTCCTTATGAAATGCAGGTGCAGAGAAATGAGGAGAAGAAGACCCCCACTAAACCGAGTGGCCCAGGATAATTCTCTTCAGGAGGATGTAGACAGACTATTTGAGATGATGGAAGGATTCATAGCTGCCCAGCAAGGGCGAGAGGAGAGAAGGGAGTTACCTGAACCTCCCTCACTACCACGGGCTGAGCCACCGCTACAGCAAGCGGATCCCGAGCCATCCCGGCACGAGCCTGCTCCTCCACAGTACCACCCGGCACCACTACCGCAGTACAACCCGGTGCCCCAGCCACGGTACTACCCGGCACCGCCACAGCACGACCCAGTGCCCCCAGCATGTCAGCAGGTGCCACCACAGGACCCCCCAGTCTATCCCCAGCCGGGTCCAGTCCCTCCTCCACAGGACTCCGCTCCTTCCTTGATCGACCTGGGCTACATAGAGAGGTACAGGAGACTGAATCCCTCCACCTTTGCAGGAGGATCCTCTTTCGAAGAGGCCGAGTACTGGCTGGCGGAGACTGAGAGAGCTTTCAGGATCTTGGGAGTAGTCCCTGAGCAGAGAGCTGCCCTTGCTTCCTTCATGCTGGTAGGGAAAGTAGGACGTTGGTGGGAGCTCAAGCAGGCCACCCTGCCTACACCAGTCACTTGGGAGCAGTTCCTAACGGCCTTCCATGCGGAGTATCTCCCTAAGCACATCCGACACCTAAAGGAAACAGAGTTTGTTCAACTAGTTCAGGGAAACATGACAGTATCAGAGTATGCTTGTAAGTTCCTCGAGCTGGGCCGATACTCCCCAGAGACATTGATGGATGAGGGCCGAAAGGCTAGGAGATTCCAGTCGGGTCTCCGCCTAGAGATCAAGCAACACTTGGTAGTACTGGAGCTCAAGACATATTCAGCAGTCCTAGCAAAGGCACAGATCGTGGAAAGAAGTTTCAGCACCCGTCCTCAGCCAGGAGGGAGTTCCCGACCCTCAGCTCCGTTCCGCAGGCCAGCACCCGCGGCGCCTGCCCAACTAAACAAGAGGCCCAGACCAGCCATCCAGGCCCCTCCTCAGGCTCCAGGGGCAGCACGTGGGAAGATCTGTCAACACTGTGGCAGAGATCATGGGGACCGACCCTGCTACCGCCTCAACAACACTTGTCGCATTTGTGACAGTGCCCAGCATATGAACTTTATAACAACATATATCATACCTTTACATTTCAATCATCAGAAAACAGATTTCCTCTTTTACCAGCCTAGTAGTATCCCTGGGGATCCATAGGGGGTCCCCTCTACACGTGAACCTTTAATATTTACAACCTGATTCCAGGGCCGTCCCCATACCCCGTCCGGTATGGGCACCAAAACTATGAACCTCAATAGCCCGTCCGGTATGAGGGTGAAACGGGCCGTCTCCATACCCCGTCTGGTACGGGCGCCAAAACACATAAGGTCTCCATACCCCGTCCGGTATGAGAGACCACATTCCCGGTAGGGTTCCCTACGGACCCGCTCCGTCCACCATCTCCCAGGATATCTAGTCAGGCTGTCCACATTATCCACTATCAATTCACATAACCTTTTTGACCTTTTTCTTGGTTTCCATCAACCAAACATACACAACATGTAAACCAGTAATTTATGCCAAACAAGACAACACACAACATCAGGTTCTCAATCATTCAACCCATAGTCAATAGAACAGTGATATATGCACACGAAACTATGAAATGAAAACACCAGACATCATACTGCATTTAGAACTGTGAAATAGAACAAACAACAACTGACCGACAAATACACCAGACTCGGGCTCCATTAGCGACCTTAAACAATTTCACACATCTATTGATTCATGAAATACCGTTTTATCATTTATTGAACTTTAATATCGTGATAGGAAATAGGGTGATGGGTCCTTACTTGTTTCGGAGTCTGAATACGGCTCTACAGTGCGCCTACAGGCTGTCCCAAATTTTCCTTGAATTTTTTTCCAGGGAGCTGAAACGCACTACTAGTACCTACACGTGTCCCAAAAAATCCTAAATTAGACCTAGGGCCCCTTTCGGCCAATATCGCAATTCCAGCACGGCGGGTCCGCCGTGTTTCGGCGACGGCGCCGCCGCAAGCGGCTGCGATTCACCTCGGGTTGGCCGTTTTCAACTGAATTCGGCCACGCTTGCATCAATCCTTGCAATAGAACAACCCTAGGGCCCTCGGTGGGCCGAAAAATCACGAAAAACTGAAACTTACCAGCGGCGGTGCTCTCGGGTGCGGCGGTTCCTCCAGCGTGAGTCGCGTTTTGATGTTTGGCTCCGATCAACCTATAGAGAAGAGAACGGTGATCACAGTGGTATAAAATTTACATCAAACGGAGGCCGGGAAGGGCCTTATCGGAGGCAAAAACCGAGGAGGGGCGCGGCAGCACCGCTGGGTTTCGGCTGAATTTTTCGGCCGTTTGGCCGGTGGTTTGGCTCTGGTTTGGCCATAGGCGGACTCAACGTCGAAAAACGAGCAAGGGGGAGAAAAATTACCTCGATCGGCGGTCAAAAACTTCCCCGGTGCGGCGGTGGGTGGCGGCAGCCGGCTCCTCCGGCGTCTGGTTCTTCTTCTCCGGCGAGCACTGACGGCTAGGGTTTCTTTGATCAGGTGTGGGTGGGTGTATTTATACCCTTTGCCTTTTAATCTTGACCTTCCATCAAGATTGAATCTGGGCCGTTCGATCGCAATTTAATTGGGATTAAATTTGGGTCGTTCATCACGATACAATCTGGGCCGTCCGTGCGCGTGAATCTGGGCCGTCCATGCGCGTGAATCTGGGCCGTTTGTGCGCACGTTTGATCTGGGCTGTCCGTGCGCGTGGGAACGGATCTAGGTCGTCCGATCGCGCACACGTGGATGGCCCCCGTGGCCCGTCCCCTAGTCAGCGTGTCTTTGCCACGCGACATGTCCTGGTTGGCCGGGGCTGCTGACCGAGCTGCTGACATGGCTGCTGACGTGGCATAACTTTTCTAAATTACATTTTGACCCCCAGTTTCCAATTTTCTTTTCAAAAATACCCCCAGAATCCAAATTTTCACCTATTTTTCCCAAAATCAATTTCAATTAAATCCAAATAATATTTTTACCCAATTTTATCTTTATTATTATTTTTATTTTCATTGAATTAAATTAAATTAAATTAAATAAAAATCCAAATAAAAAAATAAAAAAAAAATAAAAAAAATATTTATTTTCATTTGGGTGTTACAATATCAACTTGCACCTGCGTCTCATCATGAGGAATGATATCAGAAGGGTCAGGGTGGTACCTTTTAAGCATATAGACATGGAAAACATCATGTAGACTCGCAAACTCTCGAGGTAGAGCAAGGTGGTACGTCACGGGTCAAACACGCTCCATGATCTAAAAAGGTCCCACATATCGGGGGCTCAACTTTCCTTTTTTCCCGAATTGCATTTTTCCCTTGTAGGGGAAAATATTGAGGAAGACTTGGTCATCAACAGTGAATTCTAAAGGTCTTCTATGATTATCACTGTAACTCTTCTGATGACTTTAAGCGGTGGCTAAGTTCCTACAGATGATAGCAACTTTCTCGATAATCTCTTGGATAAAGTTTGGTCCCAAACGATGCTGGTTTCTGACTTTGCTCCAGCAAGTGGGATAACGATAAAGCCTATCGTACATGGCTTCACACAGAACCATGCTAATTCTGAAATGATAACTGTTATTATAAGCAAATTTACATAAGGGAAGATGCTCATTCCAGTTATTGCCAAAGTCGAGGATGCAAGGACGCAACATATCTTTTAACATCTGGATAGTGCGTTTAGACTGACCATCAGTCTGGGGATGATAAGTAGTGCTGAAGTAGAATCCAGACCCAAACGCTTCTTGGAAGCTATCCCAGAAGTGAGAGGTGAATCGAGGATCTTGATTAGATATGATGGATGAAGGAACACCATGGAGTCAAATAATTTCATCGACAAACAGGCGGGCTAATCTGTTGGTGGAGTCAGTGGTCATGATGGGTAAGAAGTTGGTAGTCTTGGTTAGTTTCATGGTGAACCATGTAGCATTATGACCAGAACAGGTCCTGGGTAGATTGGTGACAAAATCCATGGTTACATGCTCCCACTTTTATTTCAGAAATGGGAGGCCTTGTAACAAACCATCGGGTCTCTGGTGCTCTGCCTTAACTCATTGGTAAATAAGGCATCGAGAGACATAGTCGACAATGTCCTTCTTTATTCCCGACCACCAGTACTGGCGCTTTAGATTCAGGTACATCTTTGTACTCCCAGGGTGGATGGATAATTTAGAGACATGGGAATCCTTGAGAACATCCGTCCTGACAGTGATAGGGACTCGAATACGGTCCCAAAATTTGCACAACCCATCATCAATAAGCCTAAAACAAAGAAACTCATCAAAAGTAAACTTACTCAAATTTTTGGTTATTTCCTGGTATATGGACTGAGCTTCCTAAATATTCTTAAAAAGATCAGGCAAAGCTCAGATCTGAGTGAGATAGACACCACTGGCATAGTTGTTGAGGCGAAATGCCAGCATAACATCAACTAATTTCTAACTGGAGGCCATGGTTTGGTCAACACAGCAAACTCTTTTTGGTTCAGCGGATCTGCGACTACATTCTCTCTATTGGGATGGTAGATGATCTTGTAGTCATCTAATTTCCAACTGGAGGAAATATTCTTAAAAAGATCTTGTAGTCATCTAAATATTCTTAAAAAGATCAGACAAAGCTCAGATCTGAGTGAGATAGACACCATTGGCATAGTTGTTGAGGCAAAATGCCATCATAACATCAACTAATTTCCAACTGGAGGCCATGGTTTGGTCAACACAGCAAACTTCTTTTAGTTCAGCGGATCTGCGACTACATTCTCTCTATTGGGATGGTAGATGATCTTGTAGTCATAGTTCTTTAAGAGGTCCATCTAACGTCTCTGTCTCATGTTCAATTCTCGTTGTAAGAAAATATACTTTAAACTTTTGTGGTCAGTATAAATTTTAAAGGTCTGACCAAACAGGTAATGACACCATATCTTCAAGGCAAAGATTATGGCCGCCAACTCTAGATCGTGAGTATAGTGGTTATGCTCATGGGGCTTCAACTGTCTAGATCCATAAGTGACCACTCTACAATGCTGCATCAAACAATCCCAAACTAATATGAGATGTATTGAATAGTCCTAAAATCTTCTAGTGTTGTCTAGGAGGATCAACATCAGAGTAGATGTAAGATGATTCTTTAATTCTATAAAACTTTCACCCCATTCGTAACCCCAAACAAAAGGTATGCCATTCCTAGTGAGATGGGTCAATAGAGCATCAATAATCATCGGTAATAACCTGCCAAGCCAAGGAAACTGCGTACCTCAACTACGTTGGAGGGGGGGGTTCCAATTGATCACTGTTTTAACCTTAGCCCAATCCACAGAAACTCTTTCACTCAAAATCATATGACTAAGAAAGGAAACTTGATCTAACCAACAAGAGCATTTGCAGTGCTTAGCAAACATTTGATTCCAATAAAGCATCCCCAATACTTCAGATAGGTGGACTGCATGTTCCTCTAGGCTCTTAGAGTACACTATGATTTCATCAACGAATACAATGATGTACTGATCCAGTGCACGCTGAAAAACCCTATTCATAATATCTATGAAGGCAACAGGGACATTAATTAACCCAAACAACATAACTTTGAATTTGTATAGGCCGTATTGACACCAAAAAGTGGTCTTCAGAATATCTTCTTCCTTGAATCTCAATTGGTAGTAACTTGATTTGAGGTCGATCTTAGAGAAGACCGTGACTCCTTGCAATTGATCCAGTGCACGCTGAAAAACCCTATTCATAAGATCTATGAAGGCAACAGGGACATTAATTAACCCAAACAACATAACTTTGAATTTGTATAGGCCGTATTGACACCAAAAAGTGGACTTCAGAATATCTTCTTCCTTGAATCTCAATTGGTAGTAACTCGATTTGAGGTCGATCTTAGAGAAGACCGTGACTCCTTGCAATTGGTCGAAAAGATCGTCTATACGAGGTAGATGATACTTGCTCTTTATTGTTACCCAGTTGAGTTCTCAGTAGTCAATGCATAGTCTGAGGGCGCCATCCTTCATTTTCATAAATAACACTGAAGCGCCCCAAGGGGAGTGACTAGGGCCGATAAATTTCTGAACAAGGAGTTCAGAAAGCTAGGTTTCCAGTTCTACAATCTCAGTACGGTTCATGTGATAGACAAGTTTTAAGATTGGTTGAGTTCCAAGAAGTAGGTTGATAAAAAACTCTTTCTCCCGTGGTGGAGGTAGACCAGGTAGTTCCTCCAGAAAAACTTTTAAAAAGTTATAAATAGTAGGAATGGAATACACAGCAGGATCAATATCCATATTCTTATTTATTCAATTGTTAGAGAATAACAAAAGCAGATTTTTATTTCATTCTCGGAGATCGCATGGTTATAACTTTACTTTCACAATTTATAATTTTCCTATATTTCTCTAACCAATTCATTCCTAGAATAATATCGAACCCTGAGAAATCTAAAAGGATTAGATCTACAAATATTTCTATTTTTAAAGCTTTTATTTTATAATTTTTATATACACAGTGAGTTTCTAGTAATCCCCTAGAGGGAGTTTCTATAGCTAGTATTTCTCTTAAAGGTTCAGGCCTAATATCTAATTTACAAGTAAATGCATAAGTGATAAAAGAATGGGTAACACTTGTATCGATCAAAGCTTTGGCACAGTATCATAGATAGAAACCATACTTTGGATAAGGATAGGAGTGAGGAGGGCAACGAGTTCATCAAGGTGATACACACGACTCTGGGCTACGGGTCTGGCCACATCCTTCGGCCACTGAGGGCAGTCCTTTATAAGGTACTGGGTGCTTCCACACCAATAGCAGACGTGATTAATATGCCGACAAGTTAGTTCACCATGCGAGCGACCACAATGCTAGCATGGTTGGGAAGGTCAGGCAAGTTGTCTAGTAGGTGGAGGTAGAGTAGGGGGAGGGGCAAATCGAGTTCGTTTATCAGGGTGGCTACTTACTGGGTCGGGCAGTCTTCTTATGGGTTATTGGAGTTGGTGTTGTTGTTATTAGGTACGAACTCAGGCAATGCGTTGGTGCCTAACCTAGATAAGGTCATCGATTAATTGGGCATATTCTAGCACCTCAACATACGAGCTGGGCCGCAGCATCACAACTCAATCTTAGATATCAGCACGAAGGCCTTTCAGAAATTTCCTAACTTTACGACTTTCGGGGGTGACCATTAGAGGGGGCAAACCTAAATAGTTGGCGAAGGTCCTTAAATTCCTCCTTTTTCTTCTATCGGACATAGATTGAGAAAAATTTATCAAAGAACGGATCCATGAAAAACTTTCCAAGTGGCAGGGGTAGGTAAGATTTCCCTATTGAGTTGCCATTAGTGTTTTGATTCACCGGTTAGCATACATGCTGTTAGGGGGACTTTTTGTTCCTCGGTTAGGTCTAGGACAGATAAAAGATTCTCTATCTGTAGGATCCAGGCTTCAACTACTAAAGGTTCAGAGCCACCTTCGAAGTGTGGTGGGTTAAGCTTCTTAAACTCTATTATATTGTCAGAGATAGATCTTTCAGCTAGTTGGTATTCTAGGGTAGGGTGTTGACAAGGGTTGGCTTGGTTCTATCCTACAGATGCGGTCAATCCTTGGATAGCTCATAAGAGTTCGGTAAACTCGGCCCTGGTCGGATGATCCTGGGCCTTGGGTCTTTCATTACATTCTACAGAAGGTCTTCCTCGCGTAATCCCTACAAAAGAAAAAGAAGATACAAGTTGATGGTCTAGTTTTGGAAAAGATGATTCATTTTTCCTAGATATCCTAGAGGGTTTTTTACCTACAACCTCAATTGTAAGGGATTTGGTCCACGTAACTGCTCTGATACCATATGTGATATCCCAAATGCTAATTAAGGTATAGGGGTACCAGATACAGAACATATTATGAGTGCATGATAAATAATTATATATAGTGGAGAAAATTATTACAAATCCCTTACCAAAATATATATGAGTTTTAATTATACATATATACTGAGGCTAGAAGTGGCAACGAAATACAAAATATCAAAATACAAAAATGGCTACTTCTTTCACTATGTGAATGGACTCATTAGAGTGTAGAACAAGTCATTCACTCATGGTTTATGGATCTATGGGATCCTCATAGACTTCAAATGATAGGTCAACGATCGATTTCTCACTATCTTTTTCATTTGGGGGGACATGGAAAGGGTTGAGTGGCGAAATCTGTGAGGAGATTTATGCCAAGTGGTGAAATTTGGTGAGGAGTGAGAAAGTTAAATGGGAAAGAGTTATTTGCGCGACGCGATGGCGGCATGCAAAATGGAGAAAGCCATAAATCGATGTCAGCACACAACTTAAGACGGTGGTAGCACACCGCCCAAGGTGATGCGGTGCCCAAGGGGTGGTGGCACACTGCCCAAGGCAGTAGCACGTCTCCCCAAGTCGACCACATGCATGCCTATAGCTCGTAGGCAACTGCGAGCATGCATAATGCGCAGGCCTACTGCATGGATGGTGCGAGCACAGGGCATATTGCGCAGTGCCAATTTGCCCGTGATGGGACGCGCGCGAAGATCAGCCTTGCGCCCCGCACGGACGGGACGTGCGCACAGTGCGCAAAATAGTCCGCCCCTTTTTCTTTTTTTGCTCCTGATAATTTATTTTTTGTGAAAAAATAAAATAATAAAATAAAATTGACAGAAAATAAGAAAAATCACAAAATATAATTTTCAGATTAAAATTAGAAATATGAATTAAATTTACGAAATGCGATATAAAGTTACAAGATAATTTAAAGAGTTTAAGTTGCCTTCGAACTCGAATAAATAGGGGTTTCCAAATACAAATTAAGCACGAAGGTTAGTGGGGTGTTACACCTTTTTCGCAACGATCCCACGGGATTTTCTGTCTTTTTCTCCATATTTCCTAAAATCTTTTAAAAAGAAATAAAATATAATTTTTTCTACCAAAAAATAAAATAATTTATTTTAAGAATTATTAAATTAAATAAAGTACAAAATTAAAAAAAATACGATATTCATCCAAAAAATTAAAAATACAAAATATTAATGAGTTTTAAATGGCCTTAGGGCTCAAATAAATAGGAGTTCATATTGCAAATTAAGTGCGAAAGTTTTCGGAGTGTTACACATTGCGTGTATAAAAATTGTAAAATAAAAGCTTCAGGAGTAGAACTATTAGTAAACCTTATACTCTTAAATTTTTAAGGATTCGATGTTATCTTAGGTATAGATTGGTTAGAGAAGTATAAGGCAATCATTAACTATGAAGGTAAGATTGTAACTTTATGTTCACCAAGAATGAAATGAAAATCTTATGAATTTATTTTGCTATTTTCTAACCTCTAATTAAACATGAATATGGATGTCGATCTTGCTGTATACACCATTTCTACTATTTGTAACTTTTCAGATATCTTTTCGGAGGAACTATCTGGTCTACGTCCCCCTTGGAAGATTGAATTTTCTATCGATGTGATTTCTGGAATACAACCTATATCAAAGTCTGCTTATCGTATGAGTCACATCGAGCTCGCTGAACATCAACACCAACTCTCCGAGCTCTTTGGGCAGAGATTTATTCGCCCCAATCATTCTCCTTGGGGTGCCCCAATGTTATTCGTAAAGAAGAAGGATGGTTCGCTCCGATTATGTATAAAGCTCAACTGAGTAATAGTAAAAAATAACTATCCTTTACCTTGTATTGATGATCTCTTCTATCAGTTGAAAGGTGCTATGATTTTCTCGAAGATTGATCTCATATTGAGGTACTACCTGGTGAGAGTGAAGGAAAAAGATATCCCAAAGACGACCTTTTGATGCTGATACGGTCTGTACGAGTTCAAGGTTACGCATTTTAGACTAATTAATGCCCCTGTTGCTTTCATGGATCTTATAAACATAATTTTTTGGCTTGCACTAGATCAATACGTCATCGTGTTCATTGATGACATCTTAGTGTACTCTAGGAGGCACAAAAAACACATAGCTCACTTGTCTTAGGTATTAGAAACCCTTCGCTCGAATTATTTGTATGCTAAGTTTAATAAATGCTCTTTTTGGTTGGATTGAATCTCCTTCCTTGGTCATGTAATTTTTGACAAAGGAGTTTCTATGGATCCATCGAAGGTTGAAACTGTGTAAATTGGAACCTGCCAACAAATGTCGCTGAGGTACGTAGTTTTTTTAGTTTGGTAGTTTATTATCGGCGATTCATCGATGGGTTCTCTAAGATTGCAACTTTGTTGATCCGTCTCACCAAGAAAGATTTATCTTTTATTTGGGATTATGAATGTGAAGAAAGTTTTGCATAATTGAAGTATCATTTAATCTCTGCTCTAGTGTTGATCCTTTCTGACAACATTGGACAATTTCAGGTTTACTCTGATGCATCTCACTTGGGTTTGGGATGTGTCTTGATGCAGCATGGTCGAGTAGTTGCTTTGGTGGTGTGCCTCTAACTTTCTTGCCATTGTCATGTCACATTGTCCATCCATCAGTCACATCCATCAGTCGTCATGTCGCATTAAGTCACTTTGACTTTTCTCTCTCTTCACAAGATTCTGTCACTTAGCGCAAATCTAACAGTCCCTATTTTCTATAAATAGGAACCCTCTCTTCACCATTTCCTCACTACTCCCACTTCATTCTTCCGTCCACCAAAGACTTTGAGAGAGAGAGAGAGATCTAAAGAGAGAAAGAGAAGAAAATAAGAAGAAAAAGACGTAGGAAACACCAAACTTTCGGTAAGAAATTTAATATTTACTTTTAACATACTAAAAAATATTTTTAGATTAAATTAACGAAGTTTTAATTAAATGGTTGCATTCTTAATTTTTATACACTTAAATAAAATTTATTACATGTTAATGCATGTTTATAAATCTATTATTTGCATGTTTAACTAAAATAATTAGTTTGCATATGATGATTATCGATGCACAATATATTGTACAATGATGAAGTAAGGAAGCATGATGTTATATTTTAAGCATGAAAAACATGTATCGGTATTTGTTTGCAAGGTTTATAAAATGTTTCGTTAAACTTTTTATCTCTGAGGAGTTTCTGTTTGTCTCCCATCTGGTCTAAAAAGACGTGAGAGGACCGCTCCCTATAGATGACGATGTACCCTTTGACAAGAATGGTGATGCGATATGATTGTAGGGGTCACATTTGGTTAAGTATGACCATAACAATAGTTTACATATAGGACCACGGTGGTTGGCACGACTGTGGTCATAGATTGTGTCATGGTTTAACAAGCTGTAAATGTGCTGTTGTTTTGGCAAGCCACAAATTACTAAGAGATAATATGAAATGAATTGGTCATTCTACATGGGTAGTTAGGAATCTGTATTGCCCTCAATAAATGAAAGTCAAAATTACTTCACGCGAAGAATAAAATAAAATAAAGAACATGTCATGATTTATTTGATTTTCTCTATTTTTAGTATGATTGATTTGATTGACATTATATGACATGGCATGATAGATTTGATGTTTTCTTTAATAAAATAAACTATTTTCATAATTAACAAATGGATCTCTGACATGATTTCCTAATGATGAGTAATGATGGTACGTTATTTCAGTTTTTAATTTACCTTTGAAATATTAGTGATATTATTTAAATACTGTTTCCTTATTGAGTATATAAAATTCACCCATTTCCATTCCCCCCTCCAGATGAGGAAGATAGTGAGGAACCGATCATTGATCTACTCTTTGAAGCTTTTGAAGATCCCGTGGATCCGTGAACTGTTATGAGTGCATAGTAGTCCCACACTTTGATGAGTCCATCTTTTGTATAGGCTTATAATTAATTGTTTCCTGTCTCAGTGTTGTATAAAACTCTATTATTATTTTGTAAGGGATTATAATTATTTTTTCCACTACATATATTATCTGTATGCACTCATAATCTGTTTTTGTATATGGCACCCTTATGCTTTAATTAATATTTGAGATGTCACACGGATGCTCACATGTGCTGCAAGCTATGCACGATAGTGTCCAACGTGGCCACACCTGCACGTGACAGGATGCTTGCACATAGGCCATGCGCACAGTATGGCACGCTTGCACTAGTCGCTAGCAACAAGCTTGCTGCTAGCCACTGTCCACTTTGACGTGACCAACTTTCACATTGGATGTCTCCTTTCCGTGTGGGGCCCACGACCACAGACCATGCTGCCACTTGGCTTCTCCAATTTCTGCCAAGTGACGCGAATCCAACCTTTCATTTCTCTTTAAAAAGGCTCTTCCCCTTTTAATTTTTCACCATTTCATTTTCTTTAATTAGAGAGAGAAATAGAAGAGATTTTTAGAGACAAAGAAATAGAAAGAAGTAGGAAGCTCAGGTGACCCTTTTCTTTTTCATTGAGCAACAAATCTAGACGATATGATTACTGTAAGGAATTCTTAGTATTTTTACCTACATTCTAAGTGTTCTTTTTAGTTAAATAATTGGACAAAAGAATTAAAGAATTGTTGAAGTGGATTTTCCCATTTGTTTTGGTGATTTATTTTAGCTCATGCTTGTTTCACGATTAATTTAGATATACGAAACTATTATCCTTGATAAAAATGATAGAATGACAATTATGGGATTGACCCTTTGTCCTATCTTTGGTAATGACAAACAGGGTTATTTTAAAGAGCTACGGCTTTAAGGAATACCTAGATAGTCAAATCCAAAAATAATATGCCTTTGATTAAATTATGTTAATGAGCTCCACCGGGTTCTTGATGTGAAATAACTATGAATGTATGATAGATCTGAAAAAGTGATGGTTATAAAGGGGTGCTAAAAATGAAAGAGAAAAGAATAAAAATCTATTTGAATGTTATCTCTAAAGGGTTTATATTTTCCCTCTATGAACACTTGTTGGTGAACTGCCCCTTGTGAATGATCAGTGTTTCCCTTTGACAAGAGTGAACTCGTGAAATGATATGTAGGAAAACAATAACGAAGAACAGTCGTGATAATAGATTATACCCAAGAAAGTTATAGAATTATCCCAGTAAAGTTATAGAACTATCCCAAGAAAGTTACGGAACTATCCCAAGAAAGTTACGGAACTGTCCCAAGAAAGAAATGGAATTGACCCAAGAAAGTTATGGAACTGTCCTTAAAAGGAAAATACACTGGCCCTAGTGGGGAAAATAAAATGATTTGGTAATTCACAGTGGTAGTGGGGAATACCCTCTGCCTTTAGTAGATATATTAGAATTGCTTCACACGATGGTCAGTAAAAGATTTAATACAGATATAGTTGAGATAAAATAATGATGTTGTTTTTTAATTGTGAACCTTGGTTTAAATAGATACTGCTACATTTCCTATATATAATTTGTTCTATGTTATCTCTATTTTTGTTGTGATTTGTTTTCACAAGTCAAATGGTGCTTTTCTCTAAGTATTTAAAATGTGTTCATCTGTGGAAGCTTAAAATGTAAGCCAACTTATTTTGAAATTTATGTTTTTTCTTCAAAGGCTAATTACCTTACAAGTATTAACAACGTAGTTTAAATATTGTTTACCTTACTAAGTTTACATGGAACTCACCCTCAATCTGTGCCTCCCAGATGATGAAAGTGATGACTCGCTCAATGTGTTGCCCCTTAAAGCTTGTCTGGATCCCTTCTCATATCCTTAGGATAATTACGAGTGTTTTGCAATGCTTGCACTTTGATGACTCTTTTGAAAACATAAAGATTACTCTATTTTTTATGTTCATATTTTGGTAGCCAACCATTGGCCTCAAGTATAAAGTGAACCTTGATATTTTTGTGTAAGGGAATTCTATTTTCGGCTTCAATGTCAATTTAGTAATTAGCACTCGTATTTGTTTATGTTATCTAGCTCCCTTCTACCAACAGGTATTTGAGATGTCATAAATAGTATGAGAGTATGGTTCTCAGAAGAATTCCTTACACTGAGGCTGTAGTGTAGACTTAGAGAAAACCTTAGAAAATTCTTCGAATTAGAGATGACCTTTCTATCTAGTCATCAAGTTTGTTACCTCCCTTTTGTAGGATCAATGACTCAAGGGAGACCATTCGTAGAACACTCCTAGGCTTAGGACGCTCTGAACCAAGCCAAGTTCACCTAATTATTTCGAATCATCAAGGGTTTGACCACTGCTGTTGGTCATAATCAAAATCAGCCACCCCTTGCCACTGATTTTCATCGGGTAGAAAGGACCATTTCCTAAAATATTTCTGAGTTTAGGAGATTGAACCCTTCTTCCTTTGATAGTGGACCCGATCTCCTAGCTATAGAAGATTGGATTCTACATATCGAAAAGCTTTTTTCTATTTCGGACCTAACTAAAGAGAAAAATTCCCCTTAGCTTCCTTTATGCTTGCTAGAGAAGCCAAGTATTGGTGGTGACTTAAGAAAGATATATTTCCCATTTCTACCAGTTGGGATATCTTTATAGAAGTCTTTCTAGAGAACTTTTTTCTGGTTTATGTTTGGGAGAATAAGGAAGAGGAATTTCAGGATCTATGCCAAGAGGGTATGACAGTTCGTTAGTATGCCACTAAGTTTATTCAACTATCCATATTCGCTCTCTTAATGGTTGCCATTGAGAGCCGGAAGGCTCGAAAATTCTTGAAAGGTCTTAGAGCGGATATTTTTGACTGCATTGCCCTAATGAAGCCCAGTACCTATATCGAAGTCCTTGAGCACGCCTTGTTGGCTGAAGGGCTCATTTTAGCCCAGCATCAGTGCATCACTCACATCCGTTCTCAGTAAAAGCCTAAGAGAAGAATAACCAACCTTGGCCCCGATTGTACTAATAAGAAACCCTCTATTGCACCAAATCCTAACTTGCCCCCACCTCTTGTAAAGTCCTTTCAGTTTGACCAGCCCTGTCAACACTGTGGACAGGATCACAGTGACCAACCTTGTCGTTGTTCCTACTATAAGTGTGGGAGCACACAACATTTCATAAAGGATTGCCCCTAGATGCTCGGGGACATTGTGAAGCTAGTCGCGCAAGAGAAAGTCTTCTATCTTGATGAGCCCTACACCATTACTACACCAACCGTCATTCAGGATAGGCTTTCTATTTATAACTCTACCTCTCATGCCTTGATTGATACTGGTGCTGCTCATTCATTTATATCTTGTAACATTGCTAGGAACTTAGCAATTAAACCACAACCATTAGGACAAATCTTAGTAATAAAAACACTCTCTAGAGGACTTTTGAAAACACGTCTTATTTATAAAAATTATAGGGTAAATGCTTTGGGTAAAGAATTAGCCATAAACCTAATACTTTTGGACTTTTCTGGATTGGACATCATTTTAGGAATGGATTGGTTAAAAAACTACTGAGTCATTATAAATTGTGATGATAAAATTGTAACCCTGCATTCATTAAAAATGAAACCATCCTAAGGCTTTAATGGAAAAATCTTTGTTCTAAATTCATGGCTCTTGGATGTGTAAAATATATAACTATATATAGATAGGGCAGTTTCAAAAATCTACCTACCTTTTTTTAACCTATGTCATGCTTAGGCAAATGGATTTTGGGCTATCAGTTTAGACAATCCTTATTGTCTATAACTTCTCGTATGTTTTTCCTGCAGAATTACCGGGCTTACCTCCCTAGTGAGAGATTGAATTCTCCATCGACTTAGTCCCTGAAGCACAACCTACCTCAAAACCCACATACCAGATACACCAAGTAGAACTCGCAGAGTTAAGATGAAAAATTGCAGTTTTGAGAAAAAAAGTTTATCAAACCGAGTCATTCCCCTTGGGGAGCCCTTGTGTTATTCGTGAAGATGAAATATGAGACCCTCTAACTTTGTGTCAGTTATCAGGAGCGAAATCAAGTCACCATTAAGAGTAAATACCCTATGCCCCATATTGACGAGTTGTTTGATCAATTACAAGGAGCATCCATCTTTTTCAAAATTGATCTTAGGTCGGGCTATCACCAGCTGAGGGTTAAGGCCAAGGATATTCTGAAAATGACGTTCCTCTATAAAGATGCCAATCTGAATTTATAGTCATATTCTTCGAGTTGATCAATGCCCCCACTGCATTCATGGATATCATGAACTAGGTTTTCAAGTCTGTACTGGATCAGTACACCATTAGCTTCATTGATGATATCCTAGTATATTCGAAGAACCTTCAGGAGCATGCTGTTCACCTTGCTCTTGTATTGGAGAACCTCTGTCAACACCAACTTTATGTCAAATTGAGCAAATGTTTTTTTCGATTGGATCGAGTTTTTTTCCTCGATCACGTTGTTTCTGGTGAAGGAATTTCTATGGATCCTTCTAAGGTCGAGGCTATTATTAATTAGAGCCAAATAACCACCATCACAAAAGTTCGTAGCTTCCTAGGATTGGCAGAATATTATCGATGATTTATAAAAGATTTTTTTCATATTGCCTCTCCCTTAACGAAACTCATTAGGAAGGGAATCGCTTTCAATTGGGATGAAAAGTGTGAAGAAAGTTTTATCGAACTCAAGCGTCGACTCACTAGTGCTCCGATATTGATCCTCCCTAACGATACTGGATGGTTCTAAGTTTTCTGAGATACGTCTCATCTTGGTGTGGGATGTGTACTCATGCATCATGGTCGGGTAGTGGCTTATTATTTCAGACAACTGAAACCACACAAGTATAACTACCCCACACACGACCTTGAACTCACCGCCATTGTTTTTATCGTAAAGATATGGTGTCACTATCTGTATGGTCAAACTTTTGAAATCTATACTGATCATAATAGTTTGAAGTACTTGTTTTCTCATAAGGAGCTGAACATGAGACAGAGGCATTGGATTGATCTTTTAAAGGATTACGACTGAAAGATCTTGTACCATCTTGGTAAGGATAATGTAGTCATCGATGCCCTTAGTCGGAAGGAATTAGCTATGTTGGGCTAAATGTTTGCTTCTAGTTGGAGGATGCTCGTGACGATTCAAGATCTCTATTTGGATTGTTATAGCAACGGGACATACTTTGTCAAGATCCTGATCTAGCCCTCTCTCCCTATGAGTGTTTAGAAATTCCAAGTAACGGATCAAGAGATTTTGAAGCACATCGACAAATTTACCTTCGTGGAAGCCCATGACTTTAGAATGACCGATTATGGGTTATACAAATTTTGAGATTAGATATGGTACTGAATGACTATGATCTTAGATAAGATGTTCTAAAGGAGGCTCATGCATCCAAGTTGTCCATCCACCCAGTAGTACTAAGATGTATCGAGACCTAAAGCACCGATACTGATGGCTTGGAATGAAAAATGATATCCTTCAATTTGTCTCTTGGTGTCTCATTTACTAAAGGATCAAGGCTGAACATCAGAGACCTGGTGGTCTTTTACAAAGTCTTCTCATTACCGACTGAAAATGGGAGCATGTAACCATAGACTTCACCATGGATTTGCTAAAAACCACTGCAAACTAAGATGCCATTTGGGTCATTGTAGATAGGCTAACCAAGTCCACCCACTTCCTCGCAATTAAGACCACTGACACAATCACAAAATTAGCTTAGCTATTTATCGAGGAGATCGTCCGATTCTATGGTGTCCCTGCTTCTATGGTATCAGACCAAGATCCTCGCTTTACTTCTCACTTTGGAAAAGTTTCCGAAAGGCCATTCTATGGTGTCCATTCAAACACTGGAGGACATGTTGTACGCATGTGTTCTAGATTTTGATGGCAGTTGGGATCAACACCTTCTCCTTTACGAATTTTCTTATAACAACAGTTACCACTCTAGCATCGTTATGGCTCCTTTGAGGCTTTCTATGGTGGGCTTGCCAATCTCCAACTTATTAAAACGAAGTTGGAAATAGGCATATTCCTATGTTGGATTACGTCCAAAAAACCATCAAGAAGGTCGACATCATTCAAAAATATCTCATCACTACCCAAAGTTTCTAGAAGAGTTATGTAGACAACTGAAGAAGGCCTTTGGTGTTTGCTGTTGGTGACCATGTTTTTCTTAAGGTCTTTCCATAAAAAGGAAGAATGCAGTTTGGAAAGAGAGGAAAGTTGAGTCCTTGCTACGTTAGTTCTTTTGAGATCATGGGACGTGTAGTCCCTGTGGCGTACCACCTTGCATTGACCCTAGAGTAGGCAGCCCTACATGATGTTTTCCATGTCTTGATGCTTAAAAAGTATCACTATGATCCTCCTCATACCATTCCGCATCTGATAGTTTCTATAAGTTCGGGCATGGCTTATGAAGAGTATCCTGTAGAGATCATCGATTGAACGGAGAAGGTTATACGCAATAAGAGGATTCCTATGGTCAAGGTATTATGGCAGCACAACACTCTAGAGGAGGCGACTTGGGAAGTGGAAGGGGAAATATAGAAATAATTTTTCGTATTATTTTAGGAAGTTATTCAAATTTGGAGGACGAATTTTTATATGGTGAGGGATGTAACACCCCAAACTTTTGTGATAGATTGAGATAGCAAACTCTACTATTTTAAGTCCCATTGGTCATTTGAATAGTGTTAGTAGTTAAAACTCCTAGTATTTTGAATTATATTAATTTAAAAAATTTTATTCTTTTTTTTATTTTTCCAAAAATATTTTTCTTTAATAATAATATTTTCAAAGAAAACAGAAAGAGTCAAAAATTCGGCAAAATAGAAGGTGGGAAAAATCCCCGCAGTCTGCGACCCGTACCTATGAGACCGCAACCCTGCCTGCGGTCAGCCCCCGCTAGTATGGATGCATGCCTGCGCATTGTGTATGACTGTGTGTGCAGTACAAGCGCCTAGTGCACAACATGGGTGCACTTGCGAGCTGCAGTATGTTAGGCACAGGCCATGCACACGCATGTCATGCTCTGTGCACACACAACGCACGTCATGGCACGCCTGCACAGGCTACTGGCAACAAGCTTGTTGCCAGTCACTGGCCAGTCTGAAGTAACTGGTTGTCACATCAGATGACTCCTTGCCATGTGGGGCCCATAGCCACCAACCATGCCCCCATTTGACTTCTCCATTTTTGGCCAAGTGGTATGAATCCAACCTTCTATTTCTCTTTAAAAAGCATCTTCCCCTCTTCATTCTTCACCATTTCATTTTCTTCAATTAGAGAGAAAAAGAGAAGAGATTCTTAGAGACAAAAAAGTGAAAAGAAGTAGGAAGCTCACTCAATCCTTTTCTTCTTCATCGAGCAATGAATCTAGATGGTACGATTACGTTAAGGAATTCTTAGTATTTATACCTACATTTCTAAGTGCTCTTTTTAGTTAAATAATTGGGCAAAAAATTTGAAGAATTGTTGAAGTGGATTTTTCTATTTATTTTGGCTCATGGCTTTAGTGATTTATTTAGATCTATGAAGCTATTATCCTTAATAAAAATGATATAATGATGATTATGGGATTGGTTCTTTGTCTTACCGTTCTAAGGAGCTCTAATTTCAAGAAATACCCTGATGATCAAATTCGAAAATAATGGGCCTTTGGTCGAATATGTTGATGAGCCCCATCAGGTTCTAGATATGAAATAACAGCATGTGTGTGATAAATATGAAAATGCGATTGTCATAAAAGAGTGCCAAAAATAAAAGGGAAAAGAATAAAAATCCGTTTCACTGTTATCTCTGAGGGGTTTTTGTTGCTTCCTCCTCTGAATACTAGTTGGTGAACTGATTTATGTGAATGATTAGCGTTACACTCAGAAATATGAAATGAATTGGCCATTCCATATGGGTAGTCAGGAATCCGTATTGCCCTCAGTATATGGAAGTCAGAACAACTTTGCGCGAATAATAAAATGAAAAAAAGCATGTCATGATTTGTTTGATTCTATCTATTTTCAGTATGATTGATTTGATTGACATGATATGACTATGATATGATAGATTTGATGTTTTCTTTAATAAAGTAAATTATTTTCATAATTAACAAATGGACCTCTGACATGATTTCCTAATGGTGGGTAATGATGGTACCTTATTTCGGTGTTTAAATGACTTTGAAATCTTAGTGATATTATTTAAATATTATTTTTCTATGCCTCCCTTCACATGAGCGAGATAGTGAGGAACTAATCGTTGATCTACCCCTTGAAGCCTTTGAGGCTCCCATGGATCCATGAACCATTATGAGTGCATAATTTTCCTACACTCTGATAAGTCCATCTTTTGTCGATGCTGGAAATTAATTTTTTTACTACCTCAATATTGTATGGAACTCTAGTATTATTTTATAAGGAATTGTAATTATTTAGTCCATTGCATATAATTATTTTTATGCACCCGTAATCTGTTTCTGTATCTAGCACTCTCATGCTTAAATTAGTATTTAGGATGTCACATCTTTGTGCTTTGAAATTAAATCTGAAATAATTTCATGCTTTGAAAATTTAATTTTCGTGTTTAGGTGTTTAAAAAATAAATTAAGACCCTAAAATTATATTTAAAAAATGGAAAAAAGTGATTGAATGAATGAAATTTGAAATCCAGAAAAAAAGAACAAAAATAATTAAATTTTGAAACAAAAGATTGAATTGATAACAAAATTAAAATTTTGGGGCCTTAAAATAATTATTTAAAAATTTAAAAATAATGAAAAACAAGAATAATAAATAAAATAAATTATTTAGGATCTTTTTGAAGTAAAATTCCTAAGTTAGGGCTATTTTATAATTAAAATGGACCAAATCAAAATAATTTAAAGTGACCAGGGGTCACTCTGCAATTTTTTATAAACGGGGCCGTACGTCATCTACTGACCTAGCAACATAACCTATATGGTCTCGCCACGTGACAGCTGCGTTAGCATGACATTCCATGCAAATTCAACACGCTGGAGATTCGCGTGTGGATGATTGAACGACCTCCACATTTTGATGAAGATCAGATGGTTGAGGATCTTTCACGCCTTTGGATGCAATGCAATGGCTCCTAGATGCGTAGAAGATGATGACTCTGATCGTGTGGCTGGCAAACAAGAGCTGATCAAATGACTGAGGTGCGTGTTGATTGATCGCACGGTCTACGAAGCAACTTGTGCAATTGATCTTGAAACAATCTGACGGCTAGAGATTTTAATGGTGCAGATGAGCGTGAGTTTGAAATCAATGGTGAAGAATCTTCAGATCTAATCCAATGGCTGAAAATTAATTAGGGATAGGTATTTAAAGGTCCCCTTCTTTCAACCCTTAACTCCAGCCACCATAAGAGAATTGAGAGGTTGAGAGAGGGTTACCGGATTTAGGATGAAGGCAGAGGAGCTAGGCAGAGCTGCCACTTCGGAAGAAGAAAACCGGCAAAGGTAAGCCAATTTTTTCCCATTTCGCTTTGTTTCCTCTTCTACATTAGATTTTATTAATTTTTATGCACATTTAGGAAAGAAAATCCATCCGAAAATGGTGAAAACCTTTAACTGAAGGGAAACCGAGCACCCACTAGAATGCCCGACCCTTTTTCCGTTCTGGTTAAGGTAAGTAATATCATGCTGTTATTCTAGGATCCATACCTTCGTGCTTTGAAATTAAATCCAAAATAATTTCATGCTTTGAAAATTTAATTTTCCTATTTAGGTGTTAAAAAACATAAATTCACCCTAAAATTACATTTAAAAATGGAAACAAATTAATGAATCAAATTTGAAAACAAAAAAAGAATAAAAATAATTAGATCTGGAAAAAAGATTAAATTGGAAACAAAATTAAAATTTTAGGGCCTTCAAATAATTATTTAAAAATTTTAAAATCATGAAAAACATGAATAATAAATAAAATAAGTAAGTTAGGAATTTTTGAAGTAAAATTCCAAAGTTAGGGCCATTTTATAATTAAAATAGACCAAGTCAAATTGATTTGAAGTGACCAAGGGTCTGGGACATTCTATATACTAAATATAGCATTAGGGAGCCAGATACAGAAACAGATTACAAGCACATCAAGATAAATTATATGCAGTAGAATAAATATTACAATCCCTTACAAATAAAATTTGAGTTCCAAATCTTACAATTTTAAGGTCAAAGTTTGGTAAAATAATAAATACAAGGTTCTTTAAAATGGACTCATCAGAGTGTGGAACAAAACATGCACTCGTAACGGTTCATGGATCCACGAGATCATCGAAGGCTTTAATGGGTAAATCAACGAGCAATTCCTCATTATTGTCCTCATCTGGGGGGGACATGGAAAGGAGTGAGTTTCATAAATTCAATAAGATAAATAGTATTTAAACAATGTTTCTAAGATTTTAAAATTGCTTAACCTATAAAGAAATGGTACCGTAAATCACTTACCATCTCCGACTGTTGTGAGTTCATTTTAGTATTAAAGAAAACATCTTTATTTTTTTTTTGGAAAAACGTCAATATCAAGACAATCATATCATGCATAGAATAGAGAAAATAAAATAAATATGAATCACGTAATGCATTCTTCTTTTTTTTTTTTATCTATTATTCGCACAGAGCTGTTCCAACCCATATCTACTAAGGGTAATACGGATTTTCATCTACCACTGTGGAAAGACAAGTTCATTTAGTTATTCAGCATATTCACAGCTTACTAAACTATAACACTTTTATGGTTTGCCAAACCATGGCACGTTCTATGACTACTGCCGTACCAACCACAATGGTCCTATATGTAAACTATAGTCATGACTGTACATCACCACAGTGACCCCTATAATCATATCATGTAACCACTCTCGTTAGAGGGTACGCCGTCTCCACAGGGAGCGGTCCTCTCACGTCTTTTCAGACCAAATGGGGAGAATAGAATATGTCAGAGATAAAATCCTAACGGATCATGTTAATTTCTTGCATAAATATTTTGATGATTTTTTCCTCATAACATCCATATTATTCATATAACATTCATGATTTTCACATAATTTCCATGCTTCTTGAATAAGAATCACAACACCTCATGTATTATCTCGCATATCATCATATTCATATCACTTAATTAAATTTTAAATATAAACAAGTTTGTTAAATCATACAAGTATTATTTTTCATAGCTCATAAGATATTTAAATAAAACTCTAACATACACATGCCATTTCTCGTTTAATCAAACAATATTTCAATTTTATTATTTTAGAAATATTCCTTAAAATGTATAAGAAAATACTAAAATCTTTCTCACAAAAAATTTGTAGATTTCCTACATTCCTCTTCTTCTTTCCTTCCCTTCTCTCTCTAATTCTCTCTCTAGAAAGATTTTAAATTAAGTAAAATAAAGATAGTATGTGAAGAAGTGGTGGGCAGAGGCCCTTATTTATAGATTAAGTGGGCTATCAGATTTTTCCCAAGTGGTGCAAATCTGTGAGAAGAGAGGGAGGAAAAAAGTTGATTGACGCGATCCGATGATTGATAGATGTGACTGACAGTCGACTGACGAGACGACAACGATGCGACGACCAGCACAAATGCTGTTGGCATGCCAGCCGAGGAACGATGCACACCTCCCAAACAGTAGTGACACGCTAGCCGAATGGCGATGCACACCCCCCAAAGGGCATCGCACATCGCCCAAGGCTTGCCACCTGCACTGGCTGAGGCACCTACGCGCGCAGTTTGCGTACAAGCACTCGAAGCCCCGCACTGTCTGCGCACCTCGTGCCCCATGCAGATGGGACGTGCACACGTGTGCACAAAATATGGGGCCCATGCGAATGGGATGTGCACGCAGGAACACATCCAAGTGGCTGCGTGCAGACTTGGGCACGACATGGGAGGCTCGCGCGAGTGGGGAAAACTTTCCCCGTGGCTTTTTTGCTGGATTTCTCTGCCATTTTCTCCGTTTTTCCTAAAATATCAAAAATTAGTGATAAAAATTACAATAATTTATAAATAATTATAATATTTTAAGTAAACACAAAATAATGCAAAAATTTTAAAACATAAATTTAAATAGTTAATGGCCTCAGGGCCCAAATAAATAGGAGTTTTACACAACACATTAAGCACGAAAGTTCTGGGGTGTTGCATTCCCCCACCTTAAAAAACTTTGGTCCTCCAAATTTATTACAAATAAGTCTGAAAATTTCTTTTGCATTCCTTCCTCAAGCTCCCACATCGCTTTTTCTAGAGTGTGATGTTGCCACTGTACCTTCACCATTGGGATCCTCTTGTTGCGAAGATCTTCTCCATCTGATTGAAAATTGCGGTTGGGAACTCGTCGTAAGTTTTATGTACTTGAACTTGAATTTCCCAGTGCAGAATAATATGGGAGGATCATGGTGTACCTTTTAAGCATGAAAACATGAAAAATATCATGCAAACCCGCGAACTCTGGAGGTAGAGCGAGGTGGTAGGCCATGATTCCAATACACTCTAATATCATAAAAGGTCCTATAAATTGACGGCTCATTTTCCCTTTATTTTCAAATAGCATTTTATCTTTATAGGGAAAGATTTTGGGGAAGACATGGTCACTAACAACAAACTCCAGTGCTCTCCTACGGTTGTTACCGTAACTTTTCTGATGACTCCGGGCAGTGTTAAGATTTTTGCAAATAATGGCGACTTTGTCAATGGTTTCTTGGATGTAGTTTGGTCCCAAGTGATGCTTATTTTTGAACTCGTTCCAGTAAGTTTGTGAACGATAAGGCCTACCGTACAGAGCTTCATATGGAGCCATGCCATATTGGAACGATAATTGTTGTTATCAATAAACTCACAAAGAGGAAGATGCTCATTCAAATTGTCACCAAAGTCAATAATATAGGCACACAATATATCTTTCAGCATCTAAATGGTACACTCAGACTGTCCATCAGTTTGGGGATAATAGGTAGTGCTGAAGTACAGACTTGAGACAAGGGTTTCCTGAAAGCTATCCTAGAAATGGGTGGTATACCGAAGATCTCTATAAAAAATAATAGAAGAAGGAACGTCGTGGAGTCGGACAATCTTCTCGACAAATAAGCGGGCTAATTTACTGGTGGAGTCTATTGTTCTAATGGCAAGAAAATAGGCAGTCTTGGTCATTTGTCTACTATGACCCATATTACATTGCGACTAGAGCTGGTTCTGAAAAAACTAATGACGAAGTCCATAGTCACATGTTCCCATTTTTACTCTAAGATGGGAAGTCTTGGAATAGTCCGCCAGGTCTCTGGTGTTTGGCCTTGACTCTCTGACAAGTAAGGCACCGGGAGACAAAATCAACAATGTTCTTCTTCATTCCATGCCATAAATACTGGCGCCTCAAGGCACAGTACATCTTGGTGCTTCCTAGATGGATGGATAAATTGTATGCATGAGCTGCCTTCAGAACACCAATCCTGACTTCAACAGGTACCCAAATAAGATCTCGAAATCGACATAGAACATCATTAGTGATCTTGAAATCAGAAAACTCATCAGAAGTAAACTTACCAAGGTTTTGTGTAATCTCAGGATCAGTTGACTGAGCTTTCCAAATTTTCATGAAGAGATCAGGTAGGGCCCGAATTTAGGCAAGCTAAACACCATTGCCATAATGATTAAAATGGAGTGATTGCATTGTATCGATTAATTTCCAATTGAAAGTCATCAACTGTGCCAACATAACAAATTTCTTTCAACTCAAAGCATCAACAACCACGTTACTCTTCCTGGGATAGTAAAGGATCTTACAGCTATTCTTTCAAGAGATCAATCCAATGTCTCTGCCTCATATTATGCTCTCTCTATGAAAACAAGTATTTCAAGCTTTTGTGATCCGTGTAGATCTCGAAGATTTTTTCATACAAGTAGTGATATCATATCTTGAGAGCAAAGATAATGGCAGCCAATTCTAGGTTGTGAATTGGGTAGTTACACTCATAGAGTTTTAATTGTCTGGATGGGTTGACATAAACTCTTTCACCAAAAATTAGATAACTGAGGAAGAAAATACGGTTCAACCAACTTTCCCTCTCTATATATATATATTTATATATGTTTATATATATGTATATAGACATAGATAATGCACTCCTTTTCTTTTCATTGAGCAAAATGGTTGGTTAGTTATGTTTGTATATGTACATACAAGCATATACATATATGTATATATATAGAGGGAAAGATAAAGATTACCAATCCTCATCATCCACTGCCTAACATCCAATAGACCAGAAAAATAGTCCAAATAAAGTTGTTACTATAATTTTTCACAAAGTAGCATCATCTTTAGACTACTATCAATCTCATCATATCAACCTCCATTGCGACAAGTTTATAACCAAACAACAGCTCATATTTCACATTTTTTTTTCTTCTAGGTTTTAACAAGTAACTGATGTTTTGTGCCTCTAGGTGATTGCATTCAATTGGAGAAATGTCAAGCTAGAAAGAAATAAGCATATTAGCCAAGTAATCAGTGCAACTTAGTAAATGTATCTTAATAATATTAAATATTGAATGGGTACGAATTACAATTATAACTCACCACCAAGGCAAATGCAAGAATTCAATACATAAAAAATTAAAAGTAAAGCCATACAATGGACAAAATAGTTTTGTCCCTATCTATACATGCACTAAAAGAGCAGCTATCTCTGTGCATTCAGAATGTTGTGCCTCATATAACCAAATTCGGAATATTTTAAAATATGATTAATTTCTTCATCTCCTTTTGATTAAGTGCAAGCAAGGAAAAATAATTCCATTGTTTATAAAATTGGTCTTTAAAGGAACATCAAGAAATCTTGAAGTGTTTGCTTCTCTCAGTAAACCTTAAAGCAAGCATGAACTTCTGTATAATTTTTTATGTTGTATTTTATTAAGTGTTCCCAACTTCCAATGACTAAGGAAATGTGTTACATCTTAAATATAAATTATAGCATAAGGATGTCAGATACAAAAAATAGATTATGAATGCATTTAAAATAATTATATACAGGGGAATAAATATATTACAATCCTTGTAAAATAAAACTTGAGTTCTAAATCTTACAATAGTGAGACAAAATAAAAATAAATACAAGCCTCTCCAAAAATGGACTCTTTAGAGTGCAGGACAAAGTATGCACTCGTAATGATTCACGGATCCATGAGATCCTCGAAGACTTCAATAGGTAAATCAACGAGTGGTTCCTCACTATCATAATCATCTGGGGGGCATGGAAAGAGGTGAGTTCTATAAATCAGTAAGAAAAATAGTATTCAAATAATATTACTAAGATTTTAAAAGTGCATTCAATTAAGAAGAATATACCGTTAATCGCTTATTGTCGAAGGTCATAACATCACCCATCTTCTCATATGCAATTTAACATCTTAAGAGCCATAAAAATAGTCCAAATAAAGTTGTTACAAACTTTCTAAATAAAGCTATTACTATAGCTTACCACAGAGTAACATAGCTTTTGGATAGCTATCAATGTCATCATATCAACCTCGATCACGACAAGGTTATCCTGCAAACAACAGCTCATATTTCACATATTCTTTTTCTTTTGAGTTTTAATAAGTAACTAATTTTGTGTGCCTCCAGTTGATTGCACTCAGATAAAGAAATGCCAAACTAGAAAAAAAAAAGCATATTATCCACATAATCAATGTAACTTAACAAAAGTATCTTAGCAATAATTATAACACCCCAAAAACTTTTGCGTTTAATTTTTAATTATGAACCCCTATTTATTCGGGTCCTAAGACCGCATAAACTCTTAAGATATTATGTGATTTTAACTTTTAGATAAATATCATATTTTGAATTTTAAATTCGTATTTTTAATTTATTTAAATAATTCGTAAATTTATATTTTTTTATTTCATCTTAGAAAAATTTATTTTTTCTGTTATTATTTAAAAATAAATTTTCAAGCAAAAAAAAGACGGAGAAAATAATGAAATCTCGCGGGAAGGGTCCTGCCGGGGCGGGCATCGCAAGTCGCTCACCAGCGCACACGCGCGACAAACAGTGGATGTGCGCAAGTCCTGTCTGCACCAGCGCGAAGCCCGATCTGTATGTGTGTCCCATTGAGCATAGACGAGCATAGTCCACGCACATCCCATCCTGCATAGACGAGCGCACCTGTAGGCTAGGCCTACAATATGCCGCCAACTGGGGCAGCACGCTGCCCCTTTGGGCAATGCGCGCCGCCGGTCGGGCGATGAGTCGTCGTTGGCTTAGGTGGTGTGTTGTTGTCGCTTGGGTGACGTGCCGCCGTCGTTTGGGTGGTGTTCCTCTATTTTTTACATCGCCATCATGTCACATCATCTGTCTATCTGTCATATTCGTCAGTCAACAAATCACTTCTTTTCCCATTGACTTTCCTCTCCTCACCAAATTTCACTATTTGGCACAAATTTGACGATCCCCATTTTCTATAAATAAGGACCATCCCTTCACCATTTCTTCATCACTTCCATTCTATTCTTCCATTGTCCAAGAGCTTAGAGAGAGAGTGAATGATCTAAAGAGAAAGGAAGAGGAGAAGAAAAAGAAAAGGTGTATAAAACTTCAAGGTTTCGGAAAGGAATTTAGTATTTACTTTTAAACATCTTAAGGAGAATTTTTAGAGCCAAATTATGAAGCTTGAATTTATGATTTACGTGATTATATTTAAATGTCTAAACGAAGTAAATTTTACTTGATAATTCATGTTATCGTATATGAACTTAATAATTTGAATGTGATTTAAATGATATAATTCTTTAGATCAGTTATTGAAATGTGAGAAGGTGATTAAGCATGAAATGGTATGAGAAATATGTATCTGTATTGACATGTATAATTCATAAAGTGTTTTATTAGGTTTTTTATCTCTGAGGAGTTTCTGTTTCTCCCCCATCTTATCTGAAAAGACTTGAGATGATCGCTCTCTATGGATGACGGCGTACCCTCTGATGAGAGTGGTGACACGATATTCTTGTAGGGGTCACCTTTGGTGAAGTACGACTGTGGCAATAGTTTTTCTGATAGGACCACTATAGTTGGCACGACCGTTGTCATAGATTGTGTCATGGTTTGACAAACCGCAAATGTGTTGTTGGTTTAGCAAGCTGCAAATTGCTGTTATATTTGAACTAGTCATTTTACTTGAGTAGTCGAAAATCCGTATCTGCTCTCAATAGAGGAAAGTTAGAACGACTTTGCAAAGAAATGACATGAAAAACTATGCATATAATGATTTATTTAATTTTTTCTATTATCAGCATGATTAATTTGATTGATATTACCATGACATGATAGATTTGATGTTTTCTTAAAGAAACAATTTGTTTTCATAATTTAAGAAAAGATCCTGACGTGACTCCTGATGGTAAGTGTTGATGACGTAATTACTCACTTTTGAAATCTTATGATTCTATTTAAATACTGTTTTTTTTATTAAGTACATGAAACTCACCCATTTCTATGCCCTCCTCCAAATGAGGGAGATAGTGAGGAACCAATCGATGACCTACTCTTTAAAGTATTTGAGGATCCCGTGGATCCATAAACCTTGAGTGCATGACTTGTTTCGCACTTTAATAAGTTATTTCACATAGTGATAGAAACGGTCCTTTTTGTATTTTGATATTTTGTATTTTGTTGCCACTTTTGCCTTCAGTTATATGTGTAATTGGAACTCATATATTTTGTAAGGGATTTTTAATAAATTGCTCTGCTGCATACAATTAACTACTATGCACTCGTAATCTGTTTCTGTTTTTGACACCATTATGTCTTAATTAGCATTTGAGATATCACAGATGGTATCAGAGTAGTTATACGGGCTAATCCCTTACAATTGTGGCTGTCAGTAGAAAACCCTCTAGGATATTTAGGAAATGAGTCATCTTTCCAAAAACTAGACCACCAACTCATGTCTTTCTTTTCGTTTGTAGGAATAACACGAGGGAGACCTTTTATAGAACGTACGGAAAGACCCGAGGCCTAGAATCATCTGACCAGGGCTGAGTTTATTAAACTCTTTTGAGTTATCTAGGGATAGATCGCAGCCATAGGACAAAACCAAGCCAACCCTTGCCAACATTCTGCCTCAAAATATCGACAAGCCAAAAGATCTATCTCTCACAATATAGTGGAGTTTGGGAAGTTTAACCCGCCTCACTTTGAAGGAGGCCTCAACCCCTTAGTAACTGAAGTTAGAATCTTGCAGATAGAGAAATTGTTCTCTGTCTTAGACCTAACCGAGGAATAAAAAGTCCCCTTAGCAGCCTTCATGCTAACTGGTGAAGCTGAACATTAGTGGTGACTCAAAAAGGAAGTCTTACCTACCCTACAAATTAGAAATTTTTCATCGACACATTCTTTGATAACTTTTTTCCAGCCTATGTCCGAGAAAAAAAGGAGGAATTTCAGGACCTCTGCCAGGGAAACTTGACGGTTGCCCAATATGCAGTCCGATTTGTCCAGCTTTCTAGGTTTGTCTTACTAATGGTCACCCTCGAAAGTCGTAAAAGTAGGAAGTTTTTGAAGGGCCTTCGTGCCGATATCTACGATTGGGTTGCGATGCTAAGACCTAGCTCATATGCCAAGGTGTTTGAATATGTCCAATTGGTTGAAGACCTTATCTCAGCCAGGCACCAACGCATTGTCCGAGTATGTACTCGACAACAATAACACCAACCCCAACAACTCAAAAAAAGACTATCTGACCCAGTAAATAGCCACCCTGATAAATGACCTCGAGTTACCCTTGCCGTTCCTATATCTCCACCTACTAGACAACCCGGGTGACCTTCCCAACCATGCTAGCATTGTCAATGCTCGCATGGTGATCTACTTTGTCGACGTTTTAATCACGCCTATTATAGGTGAAGAAGCACTCAGCACCTTGTGAAAGATTGCTCTCAGTAGCCGAAGGACGTGGCCAGACCCATAGTTCAGGGTCGTGTGTATCACCTTGATGAACCTGGTGCCCTCCCTATTCCTATCCTTATCCATGGTATGCTTTCTATTCATGACATTTTTTCCAAATATTTGATCGATACAGGTGCTGCCCACTTTTTTATCTTTTGTGCATTTGCTTGTAAATTAGATATTAGGCCTGAACCTTTAGGTGAAGTACTAGCTGTAGAAACTCCCTCTAGGGTTTTATTAGAGGCTTAATGTATGTATAAAAATTGTAAAATAAAAACTTCAAAAGTAGAATTATTAGTGGATTTAATACTTTTAGATTTCTCAGGATTTGACGTTATTTTATGAATGGATTGGTTAGAGGAATATAGGGCAACCATTAATTGCGAAAGTAAAGTTGTAACCTTGCGATCCCCAAAAATGAAATAAAAATCTACTTTTATTATTTTTTAACTATTGAATAAACATGATTATGAATGTTGATCCTACTATGTACTCCATTCCTACGGTTTGCGACTTTTAGAAAGTTTTTTCGAAGAACTACCCAATCTGCCTCCCCGCGGGAGAGTTTTTTATCAACCTATTTTCTGGAACACAACCAATCTCAAAATCTACCTATCACATGAGTTGTACTGAGCTAGCAGAACTAAAAAACCAGTTTTTCGAACTTCTTAGTCAAAAATTCATCCGCCTTAGTCATTCCCCTTGGGGTGGCCCGGTGTTATTCGTGAAGAAAAATAATGGCTCCCTCAGACTATGTAGATTACAAAGAACTCAGTCAGGGTGACGATGAAGAGTAAGTGTCTTCTACCTCATATCAATGATCTTTTCTATCATTTGTAAGGACTCATGATCTTTTTTAATATCGATCTCAGATCGGGTTACTACCAATTGCGAGTCAAAAAAGAAGATATTTCAAAGACCACCTTTCGATGTCGATATAGTCTGTATGACTTTAAAGTTATGCCTTTCGGACTAACTAATGCCCATGTTAACTTTATGGATCTTATGAAAAGGGTTTTCGGGCATGGATTATATCAATATGTCATCGTATTCATTGATGACATCCTAGTGTACTCTAAGAGCCCGGAAGAACATGTAGTCCACTTATCTAAGGTACTAGGAACAATTCGTTAGAATCAGCTGTATGCTAAGCTCAACAAATGCTTTTTTCGTTGGATCGAGTCACCTTCATTGGCCATATAATTTCGAGCAAAAGAGTTTCTATGGATCCATCCAAAGTTAAAACAGTGACCAACTAGAACCTGCCAACCAACGTAGCTGAGGTACGTAGTTTTCTTCATTTAGCAGGTTACTACCCACGATTCATTGATGGATTCTCAAATATTGCTGCTCTGTTGACCCGTCTCACTAGGAAAATTTTACCTTTTATTTAACATTGTGAATGTGGCAAAAGCTTTATGGAATTGAAGTATCGTCTCACCTCTACTTCGATGTTGATCCTCCCCGACAACACTAGAAGATTTCAGGTTTACTGTGATGCATCTCACATTAGTTGAGGATGCATTTTGATGCAGTACGATAGAGTGGTCGCTTATGGATCTAGACAATTAAAGTCCCGTGAGCACAACTACCTTATTCATGACCTAGAATTAGCGGCCATAATATTTGCCTTGAAGATATAACGTAATTATTTATTTGGTTAGATATTTGAAATCTACACTAACTACAAATGTTTAAAGTATATTTTCTCACAGAGGAAATTGAATATGAGACAAAGACATTAGACGGACCTCCTTAAGGACTATAACTGCAAGATGATCTACCACCCCGATAGATGAAATGCGGTCACAGATGTGCTGAACTAGAAGGTGTTCACTATGTTTGGCCAAACCATGCCCTCCAGTTGAAAATTGGTTGATGTTATCTAGGCACTTCGCCTCAACTGCCATGACAATGGTGCCTATCTCGCTTAAATTTGAGCTTTGCCCGATCTTTTTATGAAGATTTGGGAAGCTCAATCCACGGACCAAGAAATCACCAAAAATTTTAGTAAGTTCACTTCTGACGAATTTCCTGATTTTAGGCTTACTAATGATGGGTTGTATAGATTTTGAGACCATATTTGGGTCCCTGTCACTATTAGGACGAATGTTCTCAAGGCTACCCATGCCTCCAAACTGTCCATCCACTCTGAGAGTACCAAGATGTACTGGTACCTGAGATGTCAATATTAGTGTCCTGAAATAAAAAAAGACATTATCGACTATGTCTCCCGATGCCTTACTTGTCAACGAGTTAAGCGGAACACCAGAGACCCGGCAGTTTATTACAAGGTCTCCCGATTCTGGAATAGAAATGAGAGCATGTAACCATAGACTTTGTCACCAGTTTATTCAGGACCTGTTCTAGTCATAATACTATATGGATAATTGTTGATAGATTAACCAAGATTGCCCACTTCTTACCCATCAGAACCACTGACTCTACTAGTAGATTAGCCTTCCTGTACGTCAATGAAATTGTTCGAATCCATGACGTCCTCTCATCCATTGTGTTCGACCAAGATCCTCGATTCACCTCTTACTTTTGGGATAGTTTTCTAAAAGCGTTTGAGTCTGAATTGTACTTCAACACTACTTATCATCCCCAGACTGATGGTTAGTCTAAGTGTATTATCCAGACATTAGAAGATATGTTGCGTGCTTGTGTCCTCGACTTTGGCAATAACTGGTATGAGTATCTTCTCTTATGTGAATTTGATTATAATAATAGTTATCATTCTAGCGTCGACAAGGCTTTGTATGAAACCTTGTATGGTAGGCTCTATCGTTCTCCCACTTGCTGGAGCGAAGTTAAAAATTAGCGTTGTTTGGGATCTGATTTTATCCAAGAGACTATCGAGAAGGTTACTATCATCCATAGAAACTTGTCCACCACCCAGAGTCGCCAGAAACATTATGCGGATAACCGTATAAGACCCTTAGAATTTGTCGTCAGTGACCAAGTCTTCTTCAAGATATATCCCAATAAAGAAAAAATGCGATTCAAAAAAATAAAAAATTAAGCCCCTACTATGTGGGACCTTTTCGGATTATGAAATATGTTGGACTAGTGGCGTACCGTCTCGCTCTATCCTGAGAGTTTGTGGGTCTACATGATATTTTCCATGTCTCTATGCTTAAAAGGTACCACCATGACCCTTCTCATATCATTTCTTACGAAGAGATGCAGGTACAAGCTAATATCACGTATGAAGAACTCTCTGTGGAAATCCTTAGTTGGACCAATAAGGTTTTACGAAACAAGAGAATCTTCATGATGAAGGTGTAGTGGCAGCACCATACTCTAGAAGAGACGACGTGGGAGTTGGAGAGCGAGATGAGAGAGAATTTCCCAGACTTATTCATGAAAAATATGGGGGATCAAATTTTCTAAGATGGGGGGAATGTAACACCCCCGAGACCTTTGCACTTAATTTGTAATTGTGAACCCCTATTTATTCGGGTTCTAAGGTTGTATAAACTCTTCAAATATTTTGTGATTTTAACTTTCGGATAAATATCGTATTTCATATTTTAAATTTTTATTTTTAATTTATTTAAATAATTCATAAATTTATATTTTTTATTTCTTCGTAGAAAAATTTTATTTTTATCGTTATTATTTAAAAATAAATTTTTAGAACAAAAAGACAGAGAAAAGGCAAAAATTTTGTGGGAAAATACTAGCGGGAAGGGTCCTGCCCGCGTGTGGCCAACACAAGACGTGCGCACTGTGTGCACGTCCCATCCGTGTGGGGCGCGAGACCTAGTCTACAGCTCTGTGGGCCCTGTGCGTGTGCCATTTGCATAGTAGGCCTGCATGCGGCAAGCTATGCCGACGCGTCTAAAAGGTAGGCTTGCAACACGCAGACGACTAGGACAACGTGCTGCTGCCTTGGGCTGTACGCGCTGCCTGTTGGGCGACGAGCCACTACTGTCGGCTCAGGCAACGCGCCGCTATCGTTTGGCTGGCATGCCTCTATTTTTTGCATTGTCGTCACGTCATGTCATCCATCCGTCAATCACATCCATCAGTCGTCATATCACTTTTTTTCTCCTTAACTTTCTCCCTCATTAGATTTTTCCAATTGGCACAAATTTGGTGGTCCCTATTTTATATAAATAGGGACCCTCCCTTCACCATTTCCTCATCATTTCCATTCCATTCTTCCATCCTCCAAGAGCTTAGAGAGAGAATGAGTGATCTAGAGAGAGAGGGTGAAGAGAAAAAGAAGAAAAGGTATAAGAAACTTCAAGATTTTGGTAAGGAATTTAATATTTACTTTTAAATATTTTAAGGAGCATTTCTAGAGCCAAATTATGAAGCTTGAATTTATGATCTGCATGATTATTTTTAAATACCTAAACAAAGTAAATTTTACTTGATAATGCATGTTATATGATCGTATATGAACTTGACAATTTGCATGTGATTTAAATGATGTAATTCTTGAGATCAATTACTGAAATGTGAGAAGGTTATTAAGCATGAAATGGTATGAGAAATATGTATCCGTATTGACATGCATAATTCATAAAGTATTTCGTTAGACTTTTTATCTCTTAAGGGTTCCTATTTCTCTCTCATTTAGTCTGAAAAGACGTGAGATGACCACTTCCTTTGGATGACAGCGTATCCTATGATGAGAGTAGTGACGTGATATTTTTATAGCAGTCACCTTTGGCGAAGTACGGCTGTGACCATAGTTTTTTTTAGAGGACCACTGTGGTTGACACGACTGTAGTCATAGATTGTGTAATGTTATATCTAAACTTGTCATTCAACATAGGTAGTCGAAAATCCATATTTGCCCTCAAGAGATGAAAGTTGGAATGACTTTGCGAAGAAATGACACGAAAAACTATGCATATCATGATTTGTTTGATTTTTTCTATTATCAGCATAATTGATTTGATTGATATGAGCATGACATGATGGATTTGATGTTTTTTAAAATAAAGAAATTATTTTTATAATTTAAGAAAAGACTTTAACATGACTTCTGATGGTAAGTGTTGATGACGTAATTACTCACTTTTAAAATCTTATTATATTATTTAAATACTGTTTTTCTTACTGAGTATATAGAACTCACCTATTTCCATGCCCCCCTCTAGATGAGGAAGATAGTGAGGAATTGATCGCTAACCTACTATTTGAAGTTTTTGAGGATCCCCTGGATCCATAAACCTTGAGTGCATGACTTGTCATGTAGTCTAATGAGTCCTTTCACATAATGATAAAAATGACCCTTTTTGTATTTTGATCTTTTGTATTTTGTTGCCACTTCTGGCTTCAGATATATGTGTAATTGGAACTCATATATTTTGTAAGGGATTTGTAATAAATTGCTTTACTGCGTACAATTAATTATTATGCACTCGTAATATATTTTTGTATTTGGCACCATTATGCCTTAATTTGCATTTAGGATGTCACAATAATATTGAACATTGAATGGCTAAAACTAAAATTATGACTCATTACAAAGTCAAATATAAGAATTCAATTCATAAAAAGTTAGAAAAAGCCATAGAAATGATAGAAAAAGTTTTGTCCCTATCTATACATGCACTAAAGGAGCAACTATCTTCATCATTCGAGATGTTATACCTCATATTACCAAATTCGTAATATTTCCAAATATGAAAAATTTCTTCATCTCTTTTTGCTAAGTGTAAGCAAAGAAAAATAATTCCATTGTTTAAAAATTGTTTTGAAAGGAACATCAAGAAATCTTGAAGTGTTTGCTATGTTGCATGAGCATTTGTATAATTTCGATGTTGTATTTTGTTAAGGTATTCATAAATTCTAATGACTAAGGAAATGCACACCAATAAACAAATAGCAAGAAAATATAGCTTTCAGCACATATCCTCAAAAGTTTTAAATGCCATTCATTAGGTATATAGTTGAGAAAACTGAAGCATAGAAGGTTCTTTTACAGTAAGTATTTCAATTATTTCAATCTATTGGACAAGAAAATAGTACCCTACATAATAAAGAAGCTTAAGACTCAAATTAAAAATCAAAATAAAATAACCATGATTAACCAACCAATTTGCTCAATAAACAGAAAAAGAGTACATTATTTATGTTTATATATGTACATACAAACATACACATATATATATATAGGAAAAGATGAAGATCACCCATCTTCTTCATCCATAGTCTAACACCCTAAGGGCCGTAAAAATAGTGCATATAAAGCTCTTACTAACTTTCCAAATAAAGCTATTACTATAGCTTACCACAACGTAGCATCATCTTTGGACAACTGTCAATCTCATCATATCAACCTCTACTATGACAAGGTTATCCCCTAAACAGCAACTCAGATTTCACATATTCTTGTTCTTTTGAGTTTTAATAAGTAACTGATGTTGTGTGCCTCTAGTTGATTACACTAAATTAGAGAAGTATCAAGCTAGAAAGAAACAAGCATATTAGCTAGGTAATCAATTGTAAAAGTTAGTTGTGTGCTACTATATACTTGATTTAATAAAATCTTTTAATTATGTGATTTATTTACTAATGTAAAATAAATATATATTCTCTAATTTAAATAAACAGAAATAAAAATGGATTAATAATTTAAAAAATAATTGTTCTAAAATACGAGAATAAACTTATACAATTTTAAAAAAATGGGTATTCTCAATTAAGGTATTCTGAAGAAAATTTTAACTTCCTAAAATTGCTATTACTTTAAGTAAATTAAATAATAATAAAAACTAGAACAAAATATATATTTATAATGGTGAACTAAAATTAGATTATAGATATGTATATGAATAATTAAACCTAGATATAAATTTGTTTACTTTGTAAAGCATGTATAGGTAAACATTAAGTACAAATGAATGAATAAATATGTGTGTATAAATAAACACGTAAATAAATATATATATATACATATAATAATATATAAAAGTATGTACGCAATTGTATGTAAATATATATAAACATATATACATATATATATGTAGTAAACATGAATATGTAATACTGAGTATATATAATAAATATACAAATACATGAATAAGATAGATATGTTTATAGATATACAACTGTATGTGTGTATATATGTAAGTATATGTATATATGTACATATATATGTGTGTGTAAATAATACAAAAATAAAGAATACATTTATATATGTGAATTGAACTAAGTTTTTATAGATGTAAGAACATATGTATAAATGAATAAATATATATGTATAAATATATAAGCATAGAAATAAATATATAGATGTGTGTATGTGTATATCTATAACTATATATGTATACATAAACATAAACCAAACACCCACTAACACCACAATTATTGTAATAACCAAGCCCTAAAAATGATTCGAGATAAATTTTTTTTATTTTTAATTATTAATTTAAAATAATTGATTAAATTATTTTATTTTTATTTAAGTAGAATTTTGAAAAAAAATAAATTAGGGACGAAATTAAAAAATAATTGAAAAAAATGGGTGAAAATTTAAGTTTTTAAAAGAAAAATTAGAAATATGGGGTCAAATTACAAATAGAGAAAGTTCGGCCACGTAAGACTGCTCAGTCAGTAGCCTTGACGAATCGGAGTGCGTCGCGTGGCAAGGCGCGCAGACGTCGGTGCCACGTGAGAGGCCACGCGAATGATCTGTGTGCCCCGCGATCAGACGATCCAAGATTGATCCCACGCACATGGACGGCCTAGATCTGTTTCTCCCTTAGGTGCGATCGGTCGATCGAGATTAATCACAATGAATGGTTCAAATTCGTTTCTTCCTCAGGCGCGATTAGGCGAACGAGATCGATCGCGATGGATGACATAGATCAACGCGTGATAGTTATAAATACTTCGCATCCCACGAGAACCTAAACCTTAGCCATCAGCCCCTGCCGGAGAAGAAGAACCAAATGTCAGAGAAGGAGGCCAACTGCTACCGCACCGGAGCCACCGCTGACTGCCAAAAAAGGTAAACATTCCCCCAACCCGCTCGAAATTTGATTTTGAGTACTCCTGTGATCAAATCGGAGGAAGAGGGACAATAGGTGAACCAAAAATTGCGGGTAAAGCTCCGCAGAGCCACCACAGCTAAAACCCCAAAATTCCTTAGATGAGCCCCTTTCCGATTTTTGTTTCACGTGATTTTTTTATCATTATGTTCACCGTCCTTTTCTGTGCAGGGTAGTCGAAGAAAGAACCTCAGCCGTGAATGAGGACTGACGGAGCCATTGCACCTGGAGGTCCCCTCGCTAGTAGGTTCGATTTTTTTGTGATTTTTCGGCCAACCAAGGCCTTTAACGTGTTTTTCTGTAGGAATACAACCAAAACTGACCAAAATCAATCAGAACCGGCCAAAACTGGCCAGGCCAAGATAAATCACCACCGTAGACGGTAGAGCCGGTGTTGGAGCACGGCGGCGGTGCTGTGCTGGAACCCCAAAATTGGCCATAATGAGTTTTAAACACCGATTTTGGATTTTTGGGATATTTTTAGGTATGTGAAGAGTGTTTTGAATTCCATAAAAAAATGCAGGGAACTCGATACCCGTTAGGAGGCGTAGTAGACAACTCAATATCTTAAAACACCGATCTGGGTAAGATCCCTCACCCTATTCTTCCTTATGGTAAATTAAGACTTAACGATGCATAATTTTGTATTTTTGTAAAAAAATAAAAATCCTAAAAATAATTAGAGGTTACTAATGGAGCCGGAACCGGTTAGCTCATAATTGTCTTGATTTTCTGTTCATTTTCCTATATTGTCCTACTTGCTTAATTTTCGTATAATATATGTTCTTAATTTATAGTTCAATAGTCTTATCAACTTATCTGGTTATTTTAGTTATATACCGTCAGCATGAATGTAATTTAATTGATCTATGAATGTGATACGAGATATTGGTATGAGTTTTTTAGTTATTTGTTGAATGAAAATTTGTATGTGAAAGACTTGCTAGTTACCCAGGGAAAGGGCAGACGGACCCGGTACATAAGGAACCCTACCATGAATGTTACCTCAGTCGGACGGGGCTGAGAAGTCCCTTACTGGGAAGGTTTGGAAGATATGATTTACCCTCATATCGGACAGGGTATCGAGGCAATAGAATGTTTGGCACCCATTACCAAACGGGGTATGAGAATGACCGGTCAATTGTAAAATTGGATATTGGGCTCACGAATAGGAGGGATACTCCTATAGACCCCCAAGGATACCAGTAAGCAAGTAAGAAAGAAAAGTTATTGTTTCTCGTTCTCTTATGCATAAAAGTGAAAAGTGATATAAATATGGGTCTTCATAGTTTGTCTTTGAAAAACTCGTTATGGTAAGTATTAAACAAATATCTTCAAGTTTTAAATGTATTTAAATAAAGCAAGGGTTCCATTAGTTGTTTTTCTGATTTTTTACTAATCATCAGTTTTTTGTATTTGTCATTAGTGTGATATTCTTACTAGGGTAGTGTAGGTCACTCTTTCATTAACTATTTCAGATCAAGAGGACTAAGATCTAGATCCCAATCAGCAAGAAGGTTGTGAGTAGTTCACTATCCAGACTCCTTTCAAGTGCTAGTGAAGGTTATCCTAGGATGTTTAATTATTCGCTTTTCATTTTATTTTCTTATTTTCCATTTGTCTTTTAGAAAGGATATTTCCGTAGCCTTATTAGGCATTCAAAAATATTGTATAAGGAATGTAAACCCTAACTCTATTAATAGCTTCTGCATTTAATTTTATGAATTTATTTTTCTTTAAGTTCTGGGCCTCTATAGTTGGTATCAGAGCCGCGTTCCTCGGAACCATTTCTTACACAAAGACTTAAAAACACTAAATACAAACTATTACTCACCTTTCATTGTGAAATATAGGTACAAGAAAATGGAGAGAGGAAGACCCCCACTAAATCGAGTAGTCCAGGATGACTCACTTTCGAAAGGATGTTAACCGATTCTTTGAGATGCTAGTGAGATTCATCTCTACCCAGCAAGACCAGTAGGAAAGGAGGGAGTTGCCTGACCCTTCCCCACTTCCACAATTTGAGGTACCTTTGCAGTGAAAAGATCCAGAGTCACACTGGTACAACCTTGCTCCTCCACTGTACCATCCGGCACCACCATAGTACAATTTAGTGCCTCCATTGCATCATTCGGTACCACCACAGTACAACTTGGTGCTTCCACCGTATCATTTGGCACCACCATAGGGCCATTCGGTCCCTCTCCAGCACAATCCAGTTCCTCTTCCACAGGACCCAGTTCCACCAATGATAGACCTAAACTACATTGAAAGGTACAAAAGACTAAACTCATCTACCTTTGTAGGTACATCATCTTTTGAAGAGGCCGAGTTTTGGTTAACTAAGATAGAGAAGGCCTTCGTGAATCTTGGGATGGTTCCTGAACAGAAGGTTATACTTGCCACCTACATGCTTGTGGGAGAGGCGGGCCGCTGGTGGTAGTTCAAGTAGGCCACCCTGCCCAGTCCAATCACTTGGGAAACAGTTCATGATGGCTTTCAATGCAAAGTACCTCTCATAGCACCTCCGACATTTGAAGGAGATGGAGTTTGCACACCTAGTCCAGAGTGAGATAACTGTGTCAGAGTATGCCTGAAGGTTTCTAGAGTTGGGCTGATATTCCACTGAAAGCATGATGGATGAGGGCAGAAAGACATGGAAGTTTGAGTGGGGACTTCCGCCCTGAGATCAGACAGCAGCTGTACGTATTTGAGCTTAGTACCTACTCAGCCGTTTTGGCCAAGGCACAGCTAGTGGAGAGGAACCTTCGTATATTTCCTCCAGCATGAGGAATCCAAGAACCTCGGTTTCACACCGTAGACCAGCATCCACTGCACTGGTTCAGCAGAACAAGAGGCCTAGGACAGTGGTTCAGGCTCCTCTTTAGGCTCCGGTAGCAGGACGCGATAGGACTTGTCAGCACTGTGGCAAGGATCATGGGGACCAACCCTGTTATTGTCTCAATAATGCTTGTTGCATATGTGGCAGTACCAAGCATTACGCAAGAAAGTGCCCGCGGAATCAAAACCAGGCCAGACCTCCTATCTAGGATAGAGCTTACAGCCTAACTTAGTAGGATGCTAAAGCCAACCCGGACGTGATACAGGGTACGTACACTATCTGTTATCACCTTCTACATATTTTGATTGATACTTGTGCTTCACATTCGTTTGTCTCGTGTACTTTTACACAAAAATTAAATGTATCACCGAAAAGACTTGATTTTATGTTGTTTGTATCTACTCCTGAAAGTAGGACACTACTAGGGAATGTTATATACAAAGCTTGTATCATAGACATAGTAGGTAGGAAATTGTGTGTGGACGCGATAGAGATTGACACAGCGGACTTTAATGTAATCTTGAGAATAAACTAGTTAGCGGTGTACCACGCCACCGTAGATTATTTTCACAAGAAACTTGTATTCAATCCTCCTAACGAAGAGTCATTTACAAGTTAATAAAAATTTTAAATGTTATTTTTCCATGGTAATTTCCTCATTATATAGTGCTTTAACTCTATTGTCTTCTCTACGTTAGGCAAACCTAGGAAACAAGTTTGCATTCAAGAGATTCTGGTAGTCCGAGACTTTTCGGATGTATTTCCTGATGAATAACTTGGACTGCCAATAGATAGGGAAGTTGAGTTCATCACAGATCTTTAGTTTGGCACCCAACTTATCTCTATTGTCCCTTACTGCATGAGTCGTGTTGAGATGGAAGAACTAAGGAAACAGATAAATGAATTATAAGACAGTGGGTTCATCTAACATAGCGTATCTCCTTGGGGTGCTGGAGTCACATTTGTAAGAAAAAGGGATGGGACGTTACGATTGTGTATTGACTACAGGGGATTGAACCAAGTTACGATAAAGAACAAGTATCCATTCCCTAGAATTGATGGCATTTTTGACCAGTTGAAGGGTGCCTAGGTCTTCTCCAAAATAGATTTGCGTTTGGGTTACCATCAAGTAAAGATCAGGGCAGAGAACATTCCCAAGACGGCTTTCAGAACTAGGTACAGACATTATGAGTTCCTAGTCATGCCCTTTGAATTAACCAACATACCAGCCATTTTTATGGACTTGATGAACGGGGTTTTCAGGGTTTTCAGATGAACAGAATTTTTATTGATCAGTTCATCATTATATTTATCGATGATATCCTGGTCTATTCAAAGAGCAGAGAGGAACACACTCATCACATAACTCGAGTTTTGCAGGTTCTCAGGGAGAAGAAACTGTAAGCAAAATTGAGTAAGTGTGGGTTCTGACTCAAGCAGACTACCTTTCTAGGACGTATCATATCAAGAGATTGAGTATTAGTGAACTCCAAAAAAATTGAGGCAGTGCTTGGATGGGAGACATTGACCTCGTTTAAGGAGATTCGTAACTTTCTCGGAATGGTAGGTTATTACCACAGGTTTGTGGAATGATTTTTCAGCCTAGCCACTCCTTTGACCCAGTTCACAAATAAGAACGTTAAGTTTAAATGGAACATGGACTACGAAAGGAGCTTTATAGAACTCAAGAAGTGGTTGCCTACTGCATCCGTGTTGGCCTTACCGAGTGGGGTGGGTGGATATATAGTGTATAGTGATGCCTCCTACCTGGGGTTGGATTGTGTTTTGACGTAGCATGGTATGATCATAGCTTATGGGTCTAGGCAGTTGAAGAGTCATAAAAAAATTATCCTACCCACGACTTAGAACTTACCACCATTATCCATGCTTTGAAGACCTGCCGCCACTACTTGTATGGGGAGACTTTTGAGATTTTTACTGACCATAAGAGCTTGAAGCACATATTCATTAAAAATAATCTGAACATGCGTCAGAGCCATTAGATAGAGCTCCTCAAGGATTATGATTGTAATATCTTGTATCACTCGAGTAAGGGCAATGTAGTAGCTGACACGTTCAGCAGAAAAAGTGTTGGCATGTTAGCGTACATAATGGTTTATAAATATAGGGTAATAGGGGTTGCACAACCGATACGACTTTAGGACTTAAAGAGAGTTGCATGTTTGGCCCATTTGACTGTCCAACCCGAATTGATATAGAGAATAAGAGAAGCTCAATTAACCGATTCCACCATAGCCGCCCTAAAGAAAGATGCAGAATAGGGAGTACATCCAGAATTTCGAATATCTACTGATGGATTACTTAGGTTTCAAGACAGAGTGTGTGTTTCAGATGATAGTGAACTAAAAAGGGACATCATGACAGAGGCTCACAGCTCCAAGTTTGCTATATGTCCCAAAAGTATTAAAATGCATCAAAGTATGCAACCCCAGTTTTAGTGGAGCGGGATGAAGAGAGAGGTAGCCAACTTTATTTCTAAGTGTCTCGTATGCCAACAGGTTAAGGCAGAGTATCAACGCCCAGGCAGGTTACATGAGCCATTACCAATCCCGGAATGAAAGTGGGAACATATCATAATGGATTTCGTAATAGGGTTGCCTAAGGCACACTCAGGACATAATACCATTTGGGTAATTGTCGACCAGCTCACCAAGTCTTCTCACTTTTTGGATATCAAGACGATCGACCCCTTGGACAAGCTAGCAAGAATGTATATTCGAGAGATAGTCAGGTTACGTAGAGTTCTAGTGTTAGTGGCATCCGATAGAGGCCAGGTTCACTTTCCGATTTTAGTCTAATTTTCAGCAAGCTATGGGAACGAAACTATCCCTTAGCACAACATTCCACCCTCAAACCGATGGACAATCAGAGAGGATGATTCGCACATTAGAGGATATGGTCCGAGCTTGTGTTCTAGACTTCGGGGCCCATTGAGATGTTCACTTATCTTTGATAGAGTTAACCTATAACAATTGCTATTAGGTAAGTATCGACATGGTTCCGTACGAGGCATTGTATGGCTGCCCATGCAGATCGCCGATCTGTTAGGAAAAGGTGGGTGATAGAAAATTATTCGGGGCAGAGCTTATGGAGGAGACTATAGCCATGATAGTTAAAATCAGGAAGAATATACAGACAGCTCAGAGCAGACAGAAAAGTTATACAGACTCCCAGAAGAGGGATTTGGAATTTGAGAAATGTGACCGAGTATTTCTTAAGGTTACTCATTTTAAAGGGATCAGTAGGTTTGGCAAGAGGAGAAAATTAAATCCTTGATTTATCGGATCATTTGAGATCTTAGACTGGATTGGTACGACTGCCTACAGACTGGCACTACCTCTAGAGCTATCTAGGGTTCATAATGTGTTCCACATATCTATGTTACGCAAGTACAACCCGGACCCCTCACAGATCCTGTCCCAGAAGTCCCTTTTACTCCAGAAGGATCTATCATATGAGGAGGTACTTGTAGCCATTATAGACCAGAAGAGTAGAGTACTCCACAACCGAGAAATTCTATTCATCAAGGTCCTATGGTAGAACCATGCACAGGAAGAGGCCACTTGGGAACTAGAATCAAGTTCAAGGACAAGTACCCCCAGCTATTCGGCTGAGTGAGAGAGTGACCAATTTAAGGGAACAAATTTTGTTAAAGGTAGAGAGTTGTAATACTTAGGCCCGAAAAACGATCTGAAATAATTTTTTTATTCTTTAATTATTAATTTAAAATAATTGATTAATTTATTTTATTTTGATTTAAGAGGAATTTTGAGAAAAAATGAACTAGGGACGAAATTAAAAATAATTTTGGAAAAAAATGGTGAAATTTTTTGTTCTGGGAGTGTTTTTGAAAGAAAAATTAGAAACAGGGGTTCAAAGTATAAATAGAGAAAGTTTGGCCACGTAGGACCGCCCAGTCAACAGCTTCGACGAACCTGAGTGCATCGCATGGCAAGGCGCACTGACATCGGTGCCACGTGGGAGGCCACGCTGACAATTCGTGTGCCCTGCGATTGGACGGTCCAGAATTGATCCCGTGTGCACGGACGACCCGGATCTGTTTCTTCATCAGGTGCGATTGGACGGTCGAGATTATTCACGATAAATGGTTTAGATTCATTTTCTCTTTAGGTGCGATTAAACAAGCGAGATCAATTGCGATGGACAGCCCAGATCAATGTGGGATGGTTATAAATACTTCACATCACACGGAAACTTAAATCCTAGCTGCCAGCCCCCACCGGATAAGGAGGCCAACCGCCAACCGCTGCCGCACCAGAGCCACCACCAACCGTAAAAAAAAAATAAAAATTCCCCTTACCTACTTGAAATTTGATTTCGAGTACCCTATGGCCAGATCGAAGGAAGAGAGATGACAGGTGAGCCAGAAACTGCGGGTAAAGCCCAACAAAGTCACTGCAGCTAAAACCCCAAACTTCCTCCGTCGAGCCCCTTCCCGATTCCTGTTTCATGCAATTTTTCGATCATTGTGTTAGTCGTTTTTTTCTATGCAGGGTAGCCAAAAAAAGAACCTCAGCTGGGAAGGAGGATCGCTAAGCCACCGCACCCGGAGGTTTGCCCCGCCGATAGGTTCAATTTTTTTGTGATTTCTCGGCCAACCGAGATCCTTAACGTATTGTTTTGTAGGGATACGGCTAAAACTGGAAAAAATCGACCAGGTCAAGACGAACTGCCGCTGTGGGCGGCAGAGCCGACACTAGAGCACGGCGGCACTGCCGTGTCAGAACCCCAAAATTTGTCAGAATGAGTTTTGGACACGAATTTTAGATTTTTGGGATTTTTTTAGGTATGTGACGAGTATTTTAAATTCTATAAAAAAAATTTAGTGAACCCGGTATCTGTTAGGAAGTGTAGTAGACAGCTTAACTTCTCAAAACATCGATCCTGGTAAAGATCCCTCACCCTATTCTCCTTTATGATAAATTAAGGCTTAACGATGTAGAATTTTGTGTTTTTGTTAAAAATTAGAGAACTCTAAAAATAATTATAGGTTACTAATAGAGTCATAACTGGTTAGTTTACAATTATTTTGATTTCTTCTTTATTTTCTTGTACTGTCCTACTTGCTTATTTTCGTATAGTACATGTTCTTAATTTATAGTTCAATAGTCTTATCAACTTATCTAGTTATTTTAATTATATACTATCAGCATGAATATAGTTTAATTGATCTGTGAATGTGATACGAGATATTGGTATGAGTCTGTTGGTTGTTTATTGAATGAAAATTTGTATGTGAAAGACTTACTAGTTACCCAAGAAAAGGGCAGATGGGCCCGATACATATGAAATCCTACCGTGAACGTTATCTCAGTCGGACAGGGCTGGGAAGTCGCTTACCGGGAAGGTTTGGGAAGACATGGTTCACCTTCATACCGAACGGGGTATTGAGGCGATGGAATATTTGACGCCCATTATCAGACGGGGTATGGGGACAATTGATCAATTGTAAAATTTGATATTGAGTTCACGAACAAGGAGAACACCCCTATAGACCCCTAGGAGTATCAGTAAGCAAGTAAGAAAGGAAAACTATTGTTTCTCATTCTCTTATGCGTGAAAGTGAAAAGTGATATGGATATGGGACTTTATAGGTTGTCTTTGGAAAACTCGTTATGGTAAGTATTAAACAAATGTCTTCAAGTTTTAAATGTACTTGAATAAAGAAAGGGCTCCATTAATTATTTTTCTGATATTTTTTACCAATCATCAATTTTTTGTATTTGTGATTAGTGTGATATTCTTACTGGGTTACTGTATCTTACATTTTCATTAACTATTTTATATTAAGATGACCAAGATCCAGGACCTGATCAACAAGAAGGTTGTGAGTAGTTCACTATCCGGACTCTCTTCAAGTGCTAGTGAAGGTTGTCCTAGGATGTTTAGTTATTCACTTTTCATTTTATTTCCTTATTTTCTATTTGTCTTTTAGAATGAACATTCTCGTAACTCTATTGGGCATTCAAAATTATTGTATAAGAAATGTAAATCCTAACTTTATTAATCGCTTCCGCATTTAATTCATGAATTTATTTCTCTTTAAGTTTCGGGCTTCGACAATTGTGGGCATAACTGAGCCACATGGTGGACTGTTGTGAAGACCGGCCAGGTGTCAAGAAAACTGGCCTCCCATGCCTGTCTTGGTCAGCAACCCAACGCACTAACGACTGTGATGTCGTACATGCGTTTGGACGGTTGGGATGAACGACTAAATTCGGTTAAAAGGTTTCCTTCTCTTCAACAACTTCGTCTTCACTAATTCCATAACTAAACTTCAATGAATGAGTGTGTGAGAGGGGAGATTTAGAGCAGAAAAACAGCAGCAAGTGAGGGTACAACGCACCATAACAGAACGTGTGTTCTGTGTGCGTAACCAAAGAGAAGTTATTTCTTCACGATGAGGTGAACTACTTCATCCTCTTCTAAATTGTTCCTTTGATTCTTTGGTGTTCTAAGATCACCTCTATTTGGAAATTTAGCTCCCAAATTATTGTAGCAAGTTCCAGAAACTAAAATTGTAATTGTTGCACTTAAATGACACCCTTGTTCAGGTAAACAGATATTTCTCATCCCATTCCATTTCTGGTTTACATTTCTTTTCAAAATTTCGTAGTCAACTATTAGAATAATGTGTTGAGAATGTTAGAAATTATTTTCCAGCCATAAAACAAATTACAAACTCGAATCTAACTCATAATCACCATCTAGCTTTGCATGTTCAGTCACTGTGAGTTACAGAAAAGAATCTTCAAAATTCCAACAATTCTTTCATGCATTTATAAGATAAGATGGGTAAAAATCTTGTTAATTCATGTTATGAGAATTCTAGATGCATTGGATGATAAATTGCTTGAAGTGGTCTGGTGTTGCTGCATGTGTTAAATTGATATGTGCATGTGTAATGAATTATGATTTTTGCTAAATTGAAATGATTATTTGATGCATAAGTGAATTAAATGAATTGATATAGGTGGTTGATGTTTAGAAAATGAAGAAACATGAAAAATTTTGAAGAGCATAAGCTCAATTGTTTATGTCGCAAGCATGCGACACCAAGGTGCTGCTGTTGATGAACGTATGCTGTTCTGAAGCATGCGTATGTGCGTAGGACATTTTTGGACACCCAAAAAAGTCTGGAAATGCCCATGGGCATGGGTATGCACGGTAATGTTGTGCAGGTCGATTGAAAGGCACTGCCACACTAATTGTGCCGAGAGTGCTATGTGGGCATGCTCATGGCACTATCATGTATGCTGGTGCACGTATACACATAGGGGTTGTGTGTGGAGTGCCACTGCATTCCAGCATCTGTCCCGCGGCTAATTGTATTTTGTAGCAAGCTTTGCATCTCGTGCTGACCTTCCAAGCTTGTACGAATGCCAAGGGGTCTTCGCAGATGTGCTCCTCATACCGCGAGTGTGGGTAGGAGGGGTAAATTCCCTTAAGCAAAAGGTAAAATGAATAAATAAAATCTGTAATTTGGTACACTGAGTAAATTTTAGATAATTGATATTTTATAAATATTGATATAAATTGAAATTTTGGTATAACAAAGAATGATGTTGTTAAATAAAAAAATAGTAAATTTAATAAATTAATAAAATCTTAAAATTTTAAGAACAATTTTATAAATTAAAAATCCGTAAGAAAGAAATTTAAAATCTATAAATAATTATAACAGAGAGAAAATTAACATTTAAAAGAAAAAAAACCTTGTAATTAAAAGATTAAAGAAAAAATAAAATAAGAATAAAAAAGTCTAAAACTTTAATTAATAAAATAAAATAATTAAAGAATCAAAATTTAACAAACATAGAGTTTAATTAAATTCAGTTTATCGTATTTTCTTCAAGGGGTATTTGGTTTGCTTATTTGTTTCAGAGCCACTATGTTTATGGGTGTTGGTTTTGGTTCCTTAATGAGACATGTAGTTCAGTTGTCCTTAGGGATTCTGGGCTATTTAATAGTCATGTTCTAAGGTCCAAGGACATGAGTGATGGCGACATGGAGAGATTTGAGAGAATTATATTTGTATTTGTTATATGTGATTGTATGTTTGTAAACATTTGCGCACCCATCCATGACTAGTTGGTATTTCGTTTGCCCTCCTTGGAAATAGGTGTAAGCAGTTGCGCACGTAAATTTGTAATCATTGCAATTTAAATTAAGATAATAATTGGCAATTAAAACTATGTTAAAGACGAGTTTGGCCTTGTGTGCGTGACTTGCGTAAACCCATCAAGTACGATATTAAGTGTCCTCGGGACGATTTGTATGAGATGAACATTTGATATGGATATGAATATTATTTTTGGAATTGACTAGGACATTTAATTTAATCTGTTAATTAAATCTAAAATTCTTGTTTTTTTAACTATACATTAATGAAGATTTTGAAACAAATCTGTGTTGCATTATTTCTACCTATCTTATTGAGTATTGGAGCTCACCCAAATCCAAACCCTCCTTAGATGTAGATTTGGAAGAGAATACCGGAGAACTTCATTTAAATTCCTTTCGGGAAGTGTAGTTTGGCGCAAACTTTGTATTTTGTTTTAAACTTAAGGCTATTATTTTGTAATTAGATTATCTCTTATTTTGTCTTTTGAAATGTAGATAGTCTATTTTGGCTCAAGATACAATTTTTTTTAAAAATTTTTGTATGGAATTTATAGTTCCACAGTATAAATATTTATATTATATCTATTCATTTAACGTTGGTGCCTTGTTTGGCATCGGGACATCACATCAATCCAAGTTAACAAAGGTATCTTAACAATAACATTGGAAATTAAATGGGTGCAAATTAAAATTATGACTAACCACCAAGCCCTATATAACAATTCAGTGCATAAATTTTTTTTAAAAAAAGCCCAAGAAAGGACAAAAAAGTTTTGTCCTTATCTATACTTGCACTAAAAGAGCTAGTATCTTTGTGCGTTTGAGATGTTATACCTAATATTAAAAAATTCATAATATTTCCAAATATGACAAATTTCTTCATCTCCTTTTGGTAAGTGCAACTAGGGAAAAATAATTCCATTGTTTAAAAAAAAAAAATCTTAAAAGTAACATCAAGAAATCTTGAAGTGTTTGCTTCTCTCAGTAAACCTTAAAGCATGCATGAGCTTGTGTATAATTTTTGTGTTGCATTTTATTAAGGTGTTCATAAATTCCAATGACTAAGGAAACATATTACCAGTAAACAAAAAGCAAAAAAATACAGCTTCCAGCACATATCCTCAAAATGTTTTAAACGCCATTCACAAGGTAGACAGATTAGAAAACTAAACCATCGAAGGCTCTTTTACTGCAAACACTTTTATTATTTCAACCTATTGGACAAGAAAATAATGCCGACAAAGTAGCTTAAAACCCAAAATAAAACAATTATACTAACCAACCATTTTGCTCAATGAACTGAGGAGTGCATTATCTATGTCTATATACATATTGTAATATCATGAAATTTTCCAATGTTCTTAGTTGTGCATGATAAAGCTATTGAGTATGCTTATATATATAGAAATGTGTGATAAGGGTAGAAGTTGGAAATAGAGAAAAGAAAATAGTATAAAGAGGAAAATTATTGGGTAAATCTTGACATATAATTAGACAAAAAAAAAATACATTAACAACAATAGTAGTAGTAATAATAATAATAATAATAATAATAATAATATATATTAAGTAATAAATATGTATATATATATATATATGAAGAACATATATATACATGTGGCAGAAAATTGGAAAGTGGGATAATGAGGCCCTTGAAAGAATATGAAATGATTATATATATTATAATTAGTATTATATATTTCGTAAATTAATATTAGAATATATGTAATATATAATATATATATACATACATATGGATATAGATATATGGGAAGAGAGAAGTGAGGGCCACCAAAAGAAAATAAATATAATGTGATAAAGTATAACAATCAATTGGTATTATATATAATATAAAAATTAAGGTTGTATATATACATGCATATATATGGAAAGAAATGCATAAACATATGAAGAGAAAATTATTTAATATTATACATATATATACAAATATATAGGAAGAGAGAAGTGAGGGCCACGAAAAGGAAATAAAAGGATATAATGTGATATAGCATATAAATTAATTGGTGTTATATATAATATAAAAATTAAGTTTGTTTATATATATATATATCCATATATATGGAAAGAAATGCATAAATATATGAAGAGAAAATTATTTAATATTATGTATACAATGTATAAATTAATATAAATGTAGATTCATTAATTAATTAATATTACATATGTATAATATGTAAATTAATATATATATGTATATAAATATAAAGAGAGAGTAGAAGACCATATGAAATATTTAATATATAGTTAACATATATATATATATATATATATATGAATTGCATAAAATTAAACAAAAGATGGGATTTAATTAAAGAGAAACCGTGGTCAAAAGCATGAGGAAGAGAGTAGAATTTGAGGTGTCAAATTAATTAATGAATGTTTTAACTAAATGTAGAAATGTGTTTGTGTTCATAAAATTTTCTGGAAATTAATGAATGTTTTTGTAACACCCTGACTTTTGGTAATTAATGGATTTCAAAAACTACAATATTTCAAGCCTACTGTCATATGAAATTTTCGTTGAAGTTAAGAGTGCTTTTTATTTTAATTAATTTTTCCAAAATTTTTATCCGAATTAACCAATTTTAGGAGAAAAGATAGTGGAAAAATGAACGGCCCATAGCCCATGGCCCACGACCCATGACCCAAACCTCGCGAGCTATAACCTGTGAGTTGTAGCCCACAACTACGTACAACCCGCGTGGGCAGACCTATGTGTAGCACTGCAGCGCGCTGTCATCGACGGGACAACCTTGTTCCGTCGGCCAATGGCCACTTTTGGCCCTTTTTTTTTCTTCTTTTGGCCACGGTTAGTGAGCCCAAAATCCACCCTTTCACTCTATTTCACCAATTTCATCAAGTGGCACAAATTTGGCCTTCCTTTTTCTATTTAAACCCTTTCCTCTCCATTCCTTCCATACCCTTCTTCCTTCTTCACTTTTCCAAAATTTAGAGAAAGAGATAAGAGAGACTTTTAAAAAGAGAAAGAGGAGGCTTTTAGGGAGAATAAGAAGTAAGATATGAAAGAAAATTTTGGAGTTTCACAAACTCGTTTAGTCAATTTGTAGAAGCTTTTCTTTCGCTACCAAAAGGCTTAGTCAACCTCCTTACAGTAAGGGAGTCTTTAGTATTTACTTCTACACCTCTAAGTGCTCTTTCTAGCTAAATAAAAAAAATGATAATATAAGATAGATGTGAATGCTTGCTTGTTGTCATAATTTATCTAGTATTGGTTGATAAACTACTTCTGTGTCTTTATACTTATTTTGGATAAATGGGATTTGTATGGGTACTATCCTTTGCCTTACTCTTAGTAAGAGCAAAAAGGGGTATTTTAAGGAGCCACAGCTGCGTGAAAATATCCAAATGGTCAAGACCAAAAGTAATGGATTTTTAGCCAAATATGTTGAACCCCACCAGATTTCGAACATGAGGCATGATGCATAAGAGCTGCTACATGATTGAAAATGCATGAAACCTTTCTTAGAGTGATGTTTTGCATGGTTGAACTTGTTGATTTGACATTTAATGTCTCTGCAGTTTTTGATATCATTTTGCCATGGAAATACTAAGCATACTGCTTGTAAACATGAAAATTAGAAGTTTGGATGCTGATTTGGCTGTAACACCTCGCTCATCACTATACTAAAATGATTTGAAAACCCTATTTATTCGGGCCTTTGGCCGCATTAAACTTAATTAATTTATGCTACTTAATATTTATCGTAATTCATAATTTTGGTTGATTATTTATTTATTTTATTTTATTATAACTCATTTAAATTAAAAATGAAAATTGAGAAAAAAATCAGGAAACGACGAATCAGAAAGAATATCCTATGGGAAAAATCTTGCGAGGAGTTTGGTTGCCCGCGCGGGTGCTGGGCACTGTGAGTGTGCGCGGCAGGAGGCCTCTGTGCCTGCAGGCTAGCCTATAGCGCGTCGGCCGGGGCATTGCCCCATCCGCGGTAGCAGTGCATCGCCGCTGCCTTGGACGGCGCACTGCTACTGCTGATAGAGGAGACCCTCATCCCTCATTTTTTTTACTGAGCATCTTTTTCTTTTCTTTTCACTAGATTCCGTGACTTGGCATGAATTTGACTGTTTTAAAACTCTATAATTTGCCCTCTCCCTTCCCTTCCTCTCTATACTTCAATTCTTCTATTTTTCAAAGATTTAAGGAGAGACAAAGATAGTAGTCTAGTGAGATAAGAAGAGAAAGAAAGGAGAATGGTGAAGGAGAAAACATCAAGGTTTCAATAAGAAATTTAATATTTCTTTTGACATCTTAAGGAGTATTTTTAGATAAACTAAATGAATATACTCGTTGTTTCGCTTGTTTTATATGCCTCTATGTTCAGTTAAATCGAATTGTTTTTGTTTTCAAGTATGCTATGTGAATTACAGACACTTGATGAATTTGCATCCAATAAATATAATATATAATTGATAATAGTAAAAAGTATAAAAGAAAATAAAAAGAAAAAAGTGGAATGAAGCCTGTATGGTACGAAGTGTATTTGTATTGACATGCATATTGCATCAAGTGTCTCATTAGACTTTTATCTCTTAGGGGTATCTATTCCCTTATCCTTCAGGGTATCTGTTTCCCCCTCCTTTATCTGGTATGGAAAGACATAAGAGGAACATTCCCAGTGGATGATGGCTTACTCTATAACAAGAGTGGTGTCACACTATCTGTAGGGGTCACCCGTGACTAAGTAATGTCGTGATTGTAGATTATCTGTTAGGACCACTGTGGTTGATACGGTCGTGGTCATAGATCATATCCTGGTCTAGCCAGCCGGAAATGGGCCTGAGCAAATTTTCGTACCTGTATCTGATCTGGTCATTCCACTTGAGTAGTTGAAAATCTGTATCTGCCCTCATAGATGGAAGTTATAACGACTTCGTGAAGTATGACATAAAATATGAGCATTTCATGATTTATTTGATTTTTTCTATTATTTGGCATGATGTATGTTTGATTGTCTATATTAACGTATCATTTTCTTAACAAATAAATAGTTTTCCATAATGTGAAATAGATAAACGAGAAAGTTAAATGGTAAGATAAAATAATTAACTTTTGAAATCTTACGATGTTAATTTAATACTGTTTTCCTTATTGAGCATATGGAACTCACTCTTTCCATGCGCCTCCTCAGAGAGGAAAAAAGTGAGGAAACACAAGCTGAACTACCCTTGGAAGTCTATGAAGATCCTGTGGATCCACAAATATGAGTGCATGACTGTTCTCACACTCTAATGAGTCCAATACCATAGTGAAAGAAGTGGCCCTTATGTTTTGTTTTGTATTTTGCAGTCACTTCTGGCCTCAATATATGTATGTATTGGAACTAATATAAATTTTGTTAGGGATTTGTAATGATTTTGTTCCACTGCATAAATTTTATCATGCACTCGTTATTCTGAATTTGTATCTGACACCCATTTATCTTAATTAGCACTTGGGATGTCACATATGGTATCAGAGCAGAATTTTGCGAATCAAATCCCTTGCATTGAGGCCTTAGGTAGATGAACATTTTAGAATACCTAGGAAAGAAATAAGTTCTCTTTTCAAGATTAGACCACTAACTCATGTCTTCCTTTCTTTTGTAAGAATGACGCGAGGAAGATTATCCGTAGAATGTACTGAGCGACCTAAAGCCCCAGATCATCCGACCAGGGTTTAATTTGTAAAATTTTTCTAAGCCATCCAATGATTAACTGCAGTCGTAGGACAGAACCAGGTCAACCCTTATCCACCCCCTGCCCCTGAATTCCAAAATATGGAATAATCTATCTCCCACAATATAGTAGAGTTTAGGAAACTTATCCCCCCATACTTTGAAGGTGATGTGACATCTCAGGTGCCAGTTAAGGCAATTGGGTGCCAGACACAAATTCAGAATAACGAGTGTATAATAATATTTATGTAGTAGAATCAAGACCTTAATAAATCCCTTACAGATACTTATACATAGTTCCAAATGCATACATCACTAAGGCCAGAAGTGGCTATAAAGTACGAAACATAAGGGCCACTTCTTTCTCTATGCTATTGGAATTCATCAAAATGCAGGAACAGACATGCACTCAGATTTATTGATCCACGGGATCCTCATATACTTCTAAGGGTAGGTCTGCCTGTGGTTCCTCATTTTCTTCCTCATCTGGGGGGAAATGGAAAGAGTGAGTTTCATATGCTTAGTAAGAAAATAATATTAATAACATCGTAAGATTTCAAAAGTTTATTATTTTATCTTATCGTTTAGCTTCCTCGTTTACCTAACTCACCATTAGAAAAAATATTTATTTAAATATCAAAATAGTACGTTAGCATAAAAAATCAAATATACATATATCATGCCAAATAATAGAGAAAATAAAATAAATCATAAAATACTCAGATTTTTCGTGTCATTCTTCGCGAAGTCGTTACAAACTTCCATCTCTAAGGGTAGATATAGATACATATTTCTAACTGCCCAAGTGGAATGACCAGATCAGACACAGATACCGCAATTTGCTCAGGCCCACTTCCGGCTGGCCAAACCATGGTACGATTTATGACCACGACCGTATCAAGCACAGTGGTCCTAACAGATAATCTATAGTCACAACATTACTTAATCACACGTGACCCCTACAGATAATGCGATACCACTCTTGTTAGAGGCCATACTGTCATCCACTGGGAGCGGTCCTCTTACGTCTTTTCAGACAAGATAAGGGAGGGAGAAACAGATACCCCGAAGGGCAATGGGAACAGATACCCCTCAAAGATAAAAAGCTTAACGAGATACTTGATGTAATATGCACGTTAATACAGATATACTTCGGACCGTACAGGATTCATTCCACTTTTCTCTTTTTCTTTTTCGTTTATTTTATCTTTTTATTATCACGGCTACATATTATATTTATCATATGCAAATTCACCAAGTGTCAATAATTCACATAGCATGCTTGAAAATCGGACAATTCGACTCATTTGAATACAGAGGCATGCAAAACAGACAAAATAATTATCATATTAAATTTGCTTATCTAAAAATAATAGTGAAATTAATAAAAAAAATATAGATTAAAATCATAAATCTCGAGAATGACGTAAATTAATTTAAATTTAAGGCAACTAAAGGTTCGAATAAATAGAGTTTCTAAATTATCTTAGCACAATGATGGGTGGGGTGTTACAGGTGACGCTAATCCTTTAGTAGCCGAAGCCTGGATCTTAAAAATAGAGAAGCTCTTCTCTGTCCTAGACCTGACTGAAGAACAAAGGTCCTTCTTGCAATTTTCATGTTAAACAGAAAAGCTGAACACTAGTAGTGACTTAAGAAAAAAGTCATGCCTACCCCTACGACTTGGAAAGTTTTCATGAATGCTTTCTTTGATAACTTTTTCCCTGCCTATGTTCATAAAAAAAGAGGAATTTCAGGACCTCTGCCAAGAAAACCTATCTGTAGACCAATAAGCAGCCCGTTTTGTTCAACTGTTTAGGTTTGCCCATTTGATGGTCACCCTCGAAAGCTGAAAAGTTAGGAAGTTTCTCAAGGGCCTTCGTGCCGACATTTATGATCAGGTCACAATGTTGAGACCCAGCTTGTATGCAGAGGTGCTCGAACATGCCCAGTTGGTCAAAGATCTTATCTCGGTAAAGCACCAATGCATTGCCCAAATCCGTACCCAATAGCAACCCCAACAGTTTAGAAGAAGACTGTCTGACCTAGTAAGCAACCCTCCAAACAAACGAACTAGAGTTTCCCTTCCTCCTACCTTGCCACCACCTATAGCTCCACCTACCCGAGTTAATCAACCCTGTCACTATTGTTGTTGCTTGCATGGTGACCTGCCTTGTCAGCGTATCAATAACATCTGTTATCAATGCGGAAGCACCCAACACCTTATAAAGGACTACCCTCAGCAACCAAAGGATGTAGCTCGATCCGTAGCACAAGGTCGAGTGTACCACTTAGATGAATCTAATGCCCTTCCTGCTCCTGTCCTTATCCAGGGTATGCTTTCTATTCATAATACTTCTGCAAAAACTTTGATCGATACTGGTGCAAGTCACTCTTTTATTTCCTATGCATTTACTTGTAATCTAGAGTTTAGATTAAAAGCTTTAGAAAAAATAATAGTGAAGGAAACTCCATCTAAAAGACTATCAGAAGCTCATTGTGTATATAAAGACTGTAGGATAAAAACTTCAAGGATAGAGATATATGTAAACCTGATACTATTAGATTTTGTAGGATTCGATATAATATTAGGAATGTACTAGTTGGAAAGGTATAAAGCTATAATAGATTGTGAAAGTAAAATTGTAATCTTACGATCCCCGAAAAAAAAATAAAAGTTATTGTTATCATTTTTCTAACAATTGAACGAACAGGAATTTGGGTGTTGATCCTCCTGTATGTTCCATACCAATTATTCAATTTTTCTAATGTCTTTCTCATCGAACTTCCTGGTCTACCTCCCCCACGTGAGGTAGAGTTCTTGATTGAATTGTTACCTAGAACCCAGCTGATCTCGAAGCCTGCATATCGCATGAGTCGCTTTGAGGTAACAGAGTTGGAACATTGGCTTTCTGACCTTATCACTAGAAAATTCATTTACCCTAGCTATTCCCCTTGGGGCGCTCTGATGTTGTTCATAAAGAAAAAAGATAGTTTCGTCCTACTCTGTGTGGACTACAAGGAACTCAACAGAGAGACTGTTAAAAGTAAGTACCCCTTACCTTGGATTGATGATCTCTTCGATCAACTGCAAGGAGTCACTTTCTTCTCTAAGATCGATATCAGGATTGGGTATACCAGTTGAGAGTTAAAGAAGAAGATATTCTAAAAACTACCTCCTGGTGTAGGTACGGTTTGTACGAGTTTAGGGTGATGCCGTTCGGATTGATCAATGCCCCAGCAGTCTTCATGGATCTAATGAATTGAGTTTTTCGGCACGGCGACGAAAAAAATGGAGGCACACCTCCCAAACGACGGCGGCACACCACACAAGGCAACGCACGGTGCCCAAGGGGCAGCGTGCACTGCCCGAGGCAGCAGCACACTGCCCCAGTCGGTCGCGCGCTGCAGACCTAGCCAGCTGCATGTAAGGCTAGCTTGCTCGCAAGGCACTGCACGCAGGCCTACTAGGCACTGGACCATGTGCGCAGGCCTACTGCGCGGATGACACACACATAGGGTGCACGACGCTGCGCCAGTCTATACGCGATGGGACACGCGCGCATATCAATCTCATACCTCGTGTGGACGGGAAGTGCGTACAGTGCGTATGTCCAGTGCTGGGCACGCGTGCGCGGTGTGTGATGCCAGCATGAGCGGGTTCTTTCCTGTAAGATTTTTGCCATTTCTTTGTCTTTTCTCCTGAAAATTTATTTTTTAAATAAAAATAACAAAAATATTGACAAAAATAAAATAAAGAAATATAATTCAGAATAAGTTTAAATAAATTAAAAACACGAATTTAATTTACGAAATGCAATATTAAAAACTATGAAATAATTTAAAGAGTTCAAGCAGTTTTAGGCCCCGAATAAATAGGGGTTCTCAATTAAAAATTTAGCACGAAGGTTTACAGGGTGTTACAAGAACAGTTGTAAGATCGAATTGAGTTGAAGGATTAAAACCATAAAACAACTCGAAAGATGAAAACCCAGTTAAAATATGAATACTATGATTATAAACAAAGTCTGCCATAGGTGAACAATCCTTGCAAGTCTTTAGGTTTTGACCGACCATGGCTCCCAATATGGAACCTAAAGTTCTGTTAACCACCTTAGTTTAACCATCAATTTAGGGATGACATGCAGTGGAAAATAATAACTTTTTCCCTAACTTACCCCACAACATAAGTCAAAAGTGGCTAAGGTACTTGACATCTCTATCACTCACTATAGTTCTTGGAATGCCATGAAGTCTCACGACATCTCTAAAGAATAGGTTCATAATATTTGTTGCATTATCTATTTCATGACATGCAATGAAATGTGCCATTTTGCTAAATCGATCAACTATAACAAATATACTGTCATGACCCTTCCTTGTCCTAGGCAGTCCTAACATGAAATATGTAGAGATATCCATGGTGTTGTAGGTACAAGTAAAGGTGTATAGAGACCATGAAGTGATACTCTAGACTTGGCTTGCCTACATGCAATACACTGGCTACAGATGCACTTGACATCCCTTTTTATGTTGGGTAAGTAAAAATGTTCGTGCAAAATATCTAGAGCTTTGGTTATCCCAAAATGTCCCATTAGTCCCTAGCTCTATGCTTCCCGCACTAATAATTCTCTAATTTAACAACTTGGTACACATTGCCTGCCCTCTTTAAGAAAGAAAACCATCGCACTGATGGTACTTTTATAACACGTAATGTTCACAAGCATGATAAATAGAGGAAAAATCCTAATCATCCGGATATATCTCCTTGATGTGCTGAAAACCTAAGTACTTAGAGCCTACAGTGGAAAGTGAAGTGTACCTCCGAGATAATGCATCTGCGATGATATTATATTTTTTTTGCTTATACTTGAACACATAAGGGAACGACTCTATGAATTTTACTCATTTACCGTGTCTACGGTTGAGTTTACCTGACGCGGAAAGGTATGGGGATGATTGAATCAACTCCTATAACCCACTCAACGTATACAATATTGAAACTTAACCGCCTGGAAAATTCCTCCCTTTAATTAAATCTACAATCCTAAAAGGAATGCAAAAAAAAAAGATTAGGAAAAATAGATAAAGAAAGAAAAAATACTATGAATTTACCGATAAGTTGATCCCTGCTTCTTGGCTCAACAAGACTTCTAAAGACTCCTACTTGAAGAACATGGACAAGCTAAAAATTAGCAAAAATGCTGATGGAACAATATGCTAAGATTTCAAGAATTTCTCTCAAATTGATTGTAATTGATTGTGCTTACAACCTATGGGCAAAGACCTATTTATAGCCTTTTTTGATATAATTTTAAATGATTACAATCTCTTTAAGAAAGTAATAAATTAATATCGTAAATAAAATTCTATCTAATTCTAGGATATTTACATAATAAAATATTTATTTAATCCCATCTAAATTCAAGATAATTAATTAAATAATCTTAGGGTTAGAATTTATATTAAAATAATAATAAAAATATGATAAGCTTTATCCCATGTGATTTCCATGTAAAACATATGAGAAAATAAATTTAGACGTGGGAATTAAATTAAAAATATGGAGAATTAAAAGATGGGATCCAAAAGAATTAAAATAGAATAATAAAATTAATAAAATAATAAAAATTAATGGAGGGAAAACCCGGCCAGATTGTGGCCGGTTAATTTGTGTTAGTTGAGTCTGCTGGTCCGCGCAGGTAATGCAAAATAGGCCGCAGGTTAGGCCTGCGTGCTACGTGGGGTTGCTGCGAGGCGTGGGCTTGGGCCACACGCGTGTGCCCTTGCTAGGTAGGGGCCGGATGGCTAGTGCACATACGGGTTGGTGCGCACATATGGGCTTTCCCTTGTGCGCATGTGCATGCGCAACGTGCATGGAGGGAGCCTTGTACACACATGCATACAGGTCTTCCTAAGGCGCAGCATGGGCTGATCCTTGACCTTTGGGTTCGATCTTCTTAGGTTGGGCTAAAAGCAGGCTTTTTCTTTCGATTCTTCAAGCCCATTAATCTTACTTGGGCCTTAAGCCTTCTAACTTAGACAAACTTGGTCCATCTCTTAGAATAAATTCAATTAGGAAAGCGTTTAAGGATGAAATTACTTTTCTGTTCTAGGCATTCCTCATTGATACAAGATTGTTTATTTGGAACTAATTTTGGGCTGTCTAGGATCACATCATTACCTCGACCATTTAGGTACTTAAGGGACTCATGATTGGTGTGAATCACAAATTCTTTCGACAACAGATAGTGTTTCTATACCTCCAAGGACCTTATCAAGGTGTAAAACTCCTTATTGTAGGTTGAGTAATTTAGCATGAAAGCTTTTCATTAAAATAAGCTATTGGGCCCCTTTCTTGCATCAGCACTGCTCCTATACCTATTCTTGAAGCATCACATTCAAGTTCAAACATTTTGTTAAAATCAGGTAAAGCAAGAAAATGTGCAGAACACAAATTTTCTTTTAGTAAGTTAAAAGCAGCTTCCTAGTTTTTAGTTAACGAAAACTTGACATCCTTTTTAACCAACTCGTTCAAGGGTGCCGCAGTGGAACTGGAATCTTTGATAAACCTGTAGTAGAAGTTAACTAACCCATGGAAGCTTTTTACATCGCTTGCAGTTGTCGGCGTAGACTATTCCCTAATGGCTTCTACTTTTTTCTCATATTTATCAATGCCATGAACACTCATTATAAATCCTAAGAAGATCAATTTGTCACTGCAGAAGGTGCACTTCTTGGTATTGGCATACAACCATTCCTTTTTAAGAACCTTGAGGACCAAACATATATGTTGGATGTGGTCATCTAAGTTTTTGCTATAAATTAGGATATCATCAAAATACACAAGTAAAAACTTTGCAAGGAATAGGCATAGGGCATGGTTCATAAGCCTTATGAAGGTACTAGGTGTGTTTGAAAGATCGCATTATTAACCACTCATATAGGCCATAAATTGTTTTGAAAGCCATTTTCCATTCGTCACTGAGATTCATTCTAATCTAGTGATACCCACTTTTTGAGATCAATTTTGATGAAGATAGTTGCTCTACTAAGCTCATCCAGCATGTCATCTAACTTGGGAAAAAGATGCATATACTTAACTATGATCTTGTTGATGGCTCGACAATCAACATACATCCTCTAAGAACCCTCCTATTTAGGCATTAGTAAGATAAGAACAACATAAAGGCTCAAACTTTTCTTGACATGTCCCTTATCCAACAACTCTTCCATTTGTTGTTTGAGTTCCTTAATCTCCTCCGGGTTGCTCCTATAAACAAGTCGATTAATAATGATAGATCCAAGGACAAAATCGATTTGGTGCTCGATCCCTTGAATTGGTGGAAGACTATCCGGAATCTCCTCTAGTAGGACGTCCTCGAACTCCTACAAGAGAGAGACAATGCTATTAAGCAAAGATGGGTCAAGGTTAGATAAGTTCAAATAAACCTCCTTGTATTGTAAGATAACTAGATACAAGAACAAGGTATGTTGTGATGTTGTACCTATGTATGCCAACCATGTGATTTTTAGCAGACCTTGATAATTTGATAGACAAGTACAAGACCATGGTCGAATCAACCTCTACTCATTGCAGAAGGATGATCTTACCCATGTTCTCACACCTCTATCACCACGGGAGATACATGAGAATCATATAAAAGTAAAAAAGGCTTTTATGGAGTATTCAAGAAGGGAAAAAGAAAAAGAGAGTAAAGAGCCCCCAGAGAAACGTAAACTAGGCCAAGTGAAAGTAAGAGAGAGAGAGAGAAAGGAAAAAAGAGTCTTCATGTAAAGGAAAGAAAGGTGAGGCGAGTGATTTGTCAAAAGAAAAGCCTAATCGTATTATGGTACAGGGAGGCTTATTTGAGCTTATCTGACATTGACCCATCTTTACCCAGTAGTGTCGTCTCTCTCTTGCAGGAGTTCCTATTAGAGGAGATTCCAGATGGTCTTCCATCAATTTGAGGGATCGAACACCAAATTGATTTTGTCCCTGGATCCACTATTCCTAATCAGTCTACTTATAGGAGCAACCTGGAAGAGACTGAGGAACTCCAATGACAAGTCGAAGAGTTATTAAACAATAGAATAGTGAAAATCATCTAGTTGTTCTATCATTGATTGATTTAAGATTTGCCCTGGAATGACTTGTTACAATGCATTTGATGATACTGTTAGGGATAGATTGAAAGTTGCTATTTTAAAGAAATATAACTTAAATTTTACTATAAAATTTTCAACAGTCTCTATCACGCATTATGCTGTTCAAAATTTAAAATGTGTTTCACTTATTGTTTTAATAAGCTTTTGAAATGTTAATAGTATTGTTATAATATTGTTTTTCCTTACTGAGTTTCATGAAACTCACCCCATTCCATTCCCCCAGATGATGTGGAATAAGATGATCTACCTCTTGACTAACCCTTGATACTTTTCTAGATCTGTTCGTGGGTCCTTAGATGTTGAGTGCAAATGTGCGCTTTACTCTAAAAGACAATTATTTTGTAATTCGTAGAAGTAGCTCAAATATTTAATTGCAAATATTTTTTATAGCTAACTTTAATGCCTCATAGGTATAATTGTACATTTTTTAAGGGATAAATATAACTTCCGCATTATAGTTTGAATTTAATTGCACTCGTCTCTGCTTTGTATTGGACATCCTTGCCCAATAGGTAGCAGGATATCACAAAATGAAATTATTTTTCCTTGTTTGCACCTACCCAAAAGAGATTAAATTTTTTTTCATATTTGAAAATATTGAAAATTTGGTAGTATGAGCTATAACATCTCGAATGCATGAATGTAGTTGCTCTTTTAGTGCATGTATAGATAGGAATAAATTTTTTTTGTCCTTTGTATAGACCTTTTTTTTTCATTTTTAATGAATTGAATTTTTTTATTTGGCTTGGTGTTGAGTCATAATTTTAGTTTGTACCCATTTAATGTTCAATGTGATTGCTAAGATAATTTTGTTAAGTTGCAATTATTACATGGTCAATATGCTTGTTTTTTCTAGCTTGGCATTTCTATAATTGAGTGCAATCAACAAAAGGCACACAACATCAGTTACTTACTAAAACTTAGAAGAAAAAGAATATGTGAAATATGAGTTGTTGTTTAGGGGATAACCTCATCGCGATGGAGGTTGATATGATGAGATTGATAGTAGTCCAAAGATAATGCTACTCTATGGTAAGATGTGGTAATAGCTCTATTCAAACAGTTTGTAACAGCTTTGTGTGGACTATTATTATGGCCCGTAGGATGTTAGATTGTGACTGAGGAGAATGGAGAATCCTCATCTTTCCCAATCTCTTACTATAACATCCCAAATGTTAATTAAGGCATAAAGGTGTCAGGTACAGAAATAGATTATGAGTACATGATAAAAATTGTCTGCAGCGAAGCAAATTATTATAGATCCCTTACCAAAATATATGAGTTCCAATTACACATATATATAACTGAAGCCAGAAGTGGCAACAAAATACAAAATATCAAAATACAAAAAGGTCACTTCTTTCACTATGCAATTAGACTCATCAGAGTGGGGGACAAGTCATGCACTTAAGGTTTATGGATCTACGGGATCTTTGTGGACTTCAAGGGGTAGGTCAGTGATCAGTTCCTCACTATCTTCCTTATCTGGGGAGGGGCATGGAAAGGGTGAGTTACATATACTAAGTAAGAAAAATAATATTTAAATAATATTGTAAGATTTTAAAAATGAATAATTATGTTATCAATACTTATAATAAGGTCATGTCAAGGTCCTATTTTACTTTATGAAAATAATTTTATTTATTAAAAGAAATATCATGTCACCGTCGCAATAATCAAATAAAAATCATACTTAATAATAGAGAAAATCAAATAAATCATGAAATGTTAGATTCTTGTGTCATACTTCGCGAAATCGTTCCAACTTCCATCGCTGATGGCAAATACAGATTTCTGACTACCCATGTGAAATGACCAAATCAGATATATAATGACAATTTGCTCAGACACATTTCTGGCTTGCCAAATCATGGTATAATCTATGACTACGAATATACCAACCACAGTGATCCTATTAGATATTCTATATTTGCATCACTGCTCTCGTCAGAAGGTACGACGTCATCCATAGGGAGCGGTCCTCTTACGACTTTCCAGACCAAATGGGGGAGGGGGAAAAAAAACCCTCTAGAGATAAAAAGCCTAACGAGACACTTGATGCATTATGCATGTCAATACATATACATAAATTTTTTGGACCATTCTAGGCTCATTCCCTTCTTTTTTTATATATTTTTCAGATAATTATCACCAAATTCATGTTATTTAATTTACATGCAAATCATCAAGTTAATATAAATCACAAAGCATGCTTGAAATTAAGAACAAATCACTTTATTGGAACTACTAAACGTGAAACATGCAAACACAAAACATAAACTTCATAATTTTGATTTTCTAGAAATGCTCCTTAAGATATTTAAGGAAATACTAAATTCGTTACTGAAATCTTGAAGTTTTCATACATCTTTCTTCTTCTCCTCCTCTCTTTGTCTCTCTAGATCACTCCCTCTCTCTCTAAACTCTTAGAAGATGGAAGAATGAAATGAAAGTGATGAGGAAAATGAAAGAAAGGTATCTATAAAAATTGGGGACCGTTGGATCTGCACCGAGTGGTAAAATCCAATGAGGAGAGAGAAAGATGAGTGGAAGATAAGTGATTTGACGCGACACAACAACAACACAAAAAATAGAGGAAGAATCCTCCACCAGTGGTGGCTCTCTACCCAAGGTGGTAGCACACTGCCCAAGGCGGTGCACGACGCCCAAGGGGGAGGCGGCACACTACTCGAGGTGCAATACACCTCACTAGGCTGGCCACGCATTGCAGGCCTAGCCTGTAAGCGTTGGCCTATCTTACCATGGGCAAGAGCTAGACTGCATGTGCACAGGCTTATCCATGCAAGCCTACTGTATGGACGGTGCGCGATGCTTGGTCCTGTATGCGCACGATGTGACGCCCACGCAGATTGGCTTGTCTATGCGCGATGGGATACCTCGTGAACTGGCTTGTCTGTGCACGATGGGACACGCGGACAGGCTGGCCTTGTGCCTTGCATGGATGGGACGTGCGCACAGTGCGCATGTCCTGCACTGGTCGCATATGAACACTGTTGCGCATGTGCTGGCGAGCCACTCCTGCGAGTGTTTTCCTGCAAGATTTTGCCTCATTTTTCTATTTTTCTCTTGAAAATTTATTTTTATATAAAAAAATGCAATAAAAATAAAATAAAATAGTAATAATAATAAAAAATAAAATATAATAACGAAATCTGAATAAATTAAAATTACGAATCCAAATTACGAAATACAATATAAACTACAAAATAAATTTAAATAAGTTCAGGTGTCCCTAAGACCCGAATAAATAGGGGTTTACATGTACAAATTTAGCGCGGTGGTGAGCGAGGTGTTACATTCCCCTCACCTTAAAAAATTTGATCTTCTAAATTTGTTTCGAATAGGTCTTGAAACCTCTCTCTCATCTCACTTTTCAATTTCCACATTGCCTCTTCTATAGTGTAGTGCTGCCTCTACACCTTCCCCATGGGATTGTCTTGTTGCATAAAACTTTGTCGGTCCAACCGAGAATTTTCGCAGGGAGTTCCTTGTAAGTCATATTGGCTTATACCTGTGTCTCATCGTGAGGAATGATATGAGAAGGGTCAGGGTGGTACCTTTTAAGCATGGAGACATAGAAAACATCATGTAGACCCGTAAACTCTTGAGGTAGAGTAAGGCGGTATGCTACGAGTCCAATATACTCCACGATTCGAAAAGATTTCACATAACGTGAGCCTAACTTCCCTCTTTTCTCGAATTGCATTTTTCCCTTGTAGGGGAAAATCTTAAGGAAGCCTTGGTCTCCAACAGTAAATTTTAGAGGTCTTCTACGAGTTATCAGCGTAACTCTTTTGACAACTTTGGGTAGTGGCCAAGTTCTTACGGATGATCGTCACCTTCTCAATAGTCTCTTGCATGAAGTCTGGTCCCAAATGACGTTGATTTCTAACTTCGCTCCAGTAAGTGGGAGAACGGCAAGAGTTACCGTATAAGCTACATGCAGAGTCATGCCGATGTTGGAATGATAACTGTTATTATAAGTGAATTCACATAGGAGAAGATACTCATATCAGTTATCGCCAAAGTTGAGGACGCAAGCACACAACATGTCTTACAACATCTGGATAGTGCATTCAGACTGACCATCGGTTTGGAGATGATAAGTAATGCTGAAGTACAATCCAGACCCAAGTGCTTCTTGAAAGCTGTCCCAAAAGTGGAAAGTGAATCGAGGGTCTCAATCGAATATAATGGATGAGGGAACACCATGTTGTCGAACAATTTCATCGATATAAAAGTGGGCTAATTTACTGGTGGAGTCAGTGGTCCTGATGTGCAAGAAATGGGTGGTCTTGGCTAGTCTGTCAACGATTACCCAAATAGCATTACGATTAGAATAGGTCCTGGATAGGCCGGTTACAAAATCAATTGTTATATACTCCCATTTAGATTCTAGAATCGGGAGGCCCTGTAACAAACCGCTAGATCTTTGATGTTTTACCTTAATTCACTAGCAAGTAAGGTCTTAGGAGATATAGTCAACAATGTACTTCTTTATTCTTGACAACTAGTATTGGCACTTCAGGTCCCAGTACATCTTGGTACTCTCGGGATGGATGGACAGTTTGAAGGCATGGGAAGCTTTGAGAACATCCATCCTGATAGCGACAAGGACCCAAATTCGGTCCCAAAATCTACACAACCCGTCATCTGAGAGTATGAAATCAGGAAACTCTCAAAAAAGAACTTACTCAAATTTTTGGTGATTTCTTGGTCTGTCGACTAAGCTTCCTAAGTCTTCATAAAAAGATCAGGAAAATCTCGGATTTGAGCAAGATAGGCACCATTTCCATAGTGGTTGAAGCACAGTGCTTGCATAGAATCTATTAACTTCCCACTGGAGGCCATGACTTGGGCCAACACTATGGACTTCTTTCGGCTTAATGTATCAACAACTACATTCCCTCTACTGGGATGGTAGATGATCTTGCAGTCGTAGTACTTCAGGAGGTCCATCCAACATCTCTGTCTCATGTTCAAATCCCTCTACGGGAAAATGTACTTTAAACTTTTGTGGTCAATATAAATTTCAAAGGTCTGACCAAACAGGTAATGACACCATATCTTCAAGGCAAAGATAATGCCCGCAAACTCTAGGTCGTGAGTAGGGTAGTTCTGTTTATGGAGTTTTAACTTTCTGGATCCATAAGCGAGCACTCTACAATGTTGTATCAAAAAACATCCCAAACTAATATGAGATGCATCGCAGTAGACCTGAAATCTTTTAGTGTTGTCGAAGAGGATCAACATCGGGGTAGAGATAAGAGAATGCTTTAATTCAATAAAGCTTTCACCACATTTGTAATCCTAGATAAAAGGTACACCCTTTCAAATGAGTCGAGTCAATGGAGCAGTAATCTTAGAAAATTCATTGATGAATCATCGGTACTAACCTACCAAGATAAGAAAACTACATACCTCGGCTACATTTGGTGGGCAGGTTCCAGTTGATCAATGTTTTAACCTTGGTTGGATCGACAAAAACTCCTTTATTTGAAATCACATGACCAAGAAATGAAACTTGATTAAATCAGAATGAGCATTTTCTAAGTTTAGCAAACAATTGGTTATGATGAAGTGTCCCCAGCACTTTAGGTAGATGGACTACATGTTCATGAGCTCAGCATGACTCATGCAACAGACAGGTTTTAAAATTGGTTGGGTTCTAGGAAGCAATTTGATAGAAAGCTCAATCTCTCACGGGAGAGGTAGACCAAGTAATTCGACTGAAAAAACTTCCAAAATGTTGCAAACAATGGGAATGGAATACATAGCAGGATCAACATCCATATTCTTATTTATTCAATTGTTAGAGAGAAAAATAGATTTTATTTCTTTTTCGAAGTCTGTAAGATTACAACTTTATTTTCACAATCAATAATTGCCCTATATTTTCTAACCAATCCATTCCTAGAATAACGTTAAACCTTGAGAAATCTAAGAGTATTAAGTCTACAAATATTTCTGCTTCCGAAGATTTTATTTACAATTTTTATACACACATTGAACTTCTAATAATACCCTAGAGGAGTCTCTATAGCTAATATTTCTTTTAATGGTTCATGCCTAATATATAATTTACTAGCAAATGCACAAGAGATAAAAGAGTGGGTAGCATCTGTATCGATCAAAGCCCTAATAAAAGTATCATAAATGGAAAGCATACCTTGAATAAGGACAGGAGTGGGGAGGGCATCGGGTTCGTTTAAGTGGTACACACGACCCTAGGCTACAGGTCTTGCTATGTCCTTCAGCCACTGAGGGTAATCCTTCATAAAGTGTTGGGTGCTTCCGCACTGATAGTAGGCGTGATTGATACGCTGATAAGGTAATTTATCATGCTCGTGACCACAATGCTGACATGATTAGGAAGGTTGGGTAGGCTATCCAGTAGGTGGAGGTAAAGTAAGGAGAAGGACAACTTGGGTTCATTTATCGAGGTGACTACTTACTAGGTCGGGCAATCTTTTGTTGTGTTGTTGGAGTTGTTGTTGTTGGGTACAGACTTAGGCAATGCGTTGGTGCTTAGCCAAGATGAGGTCTTTGGCCAATTGGCCATGTTTTAGCACCTTGGCATACGAGCTGGGTCTCAGCATTGCAACCCGATCATAGATATCAGTATGAAGGCCTTTCAGAAACTTTCTAACTTTACGACTTTCGGGTGGTGACCATTAGAGGAATAAGTCTAGACAGTTGGACAAATTGGGCTGCATATTAGGCAACTATCAAATTTTCTTGACAGAGATCTTGACATTTCTCCTCCTTCTTCTTTTGGACATAGGCTGGGAAAAAGTTATCAGAAAATGCATCAATGAAAACTTCTAAGATGGTAGAGGTAGGCAAGACTTTTTTCTTAAGTCGCCACTAGTGTTCTACTTCACCGATTAGCATAAAGGCTGCTAGGGGGACTTTCTGTTCCTCGGTTAAGTCTAGGACAGAGAAATACTTCTCTATCTGTAGGATCCAAGCATTGACTACTAAGGGGTCAGGACCACTTTCAAAGTGTGGTGGCTTAATCTTCATAAACTCCAGTATGTTGTGAGAGATAGACCTTTTGATTGTTCGATATTCCAGGGCAAGGTGCTAACAAAGGTTGTCGTGATTCTATTCTACTACTGCGGTTAGTCTTTAGATAACTCAGAAGAGTAAACTTGGCCCTGGTTGGATGGTCTTGGGCCTTGGGCCTTGGGTCTTTCGATACGTTCTATAGAAGGCTCTCTCGCATCATTCCTACAAAAGAAAGAAAGACACGAGTTGGTGGTCTAGTTTGGAAAACATGACTTATTTTCTTAAATATCGTAAGGGTCTTTTTACCTATAGCTTCAGTTGTAAGGATTTGGTCCGTGTAACTACTCTGATGCCATATGTGACATCTCAAATGTTAATTAAGACATAAGGGTGCCAGCTAAAGAAATAGATTATGAGTGCATGATAAAAATTGTATGCAGCGGAGCAAATTATTACAAATTCCTTACCAACATATATGAGTTCCAATTACACATATATATAATTGAGGACAGAAGTGGCAACAAAATACAAAATATCAAAATACAAAAAGGTCACTTCTTTCACTATGCGATTGTACTCATCATAGTGCGAGACAAGTCATGCACTCAAGGTTGGTGGATCCACGAGATCCTCATAGACTTCAAGGGATAGGTCAGCGATCGGTTCCTCACTATCTTCCTCATCTGGTGGGGCATGGAAAGGGTAAGTTATATATATTCAGTAAGGAAAATAGTATTTAAATAACATTGTAAGATTTTAAAAGTGAATAATTATATCATTAATACTTACTATCAGGTCACGTCAGGGTCCTATTTTACTTTACGAAAATAATTTTATTTATTAAAAAAAATCATGTCACAGTCACAATAATCAAATCAAAATCATACTAAACAATAGAGAAAATTAAATAAATCATAAAATGCTCAAATTTTCTTGTCATGTTTTGTGAAGTCATTTTGACTTCAATCTCTGAGGGTAGATACGGATTTTCGACAACCTATGTAGAATGACAAGATCAAATATATAACGACAATTTGCTCAGACACATTTCCAGCTTGCCAATGGTACGATCTATGACCACGGCTGTACCAACCACGGTTGTCATATCAGATATTATATAGCCACGATAGTACTTAATCAAAGGTGACCCCTAAAAAATATTCGTGTCACCACTTTCGTTAGAGGGTACGCCGTCATCCACAAGGAACGGTCCTCTCACGTCTTTCCAAACCAGATGGGGGTGGGGAAAACAGAAACTCCTCAGAGATAAAAAGTCTAACAAGACAATTCATGCATTATTCATGTCAATACATATACATATATTATTTGAACAATTCTAGGCTCATTCCTTTCTTTTTTAATATATTTTTCAGACAATTATTGTGACATTCAAGTGTTAATCAAGACAAATGGGTGTCAGATACAGAAATAGAAGAACGAGTGCATGATAAAAAGTTAATGCAGTAGAACCAATTAATACAAATCCTTTACAAATATATATGAGTTCCAATTACATACATTTAACTAAGGCCAGAAGTGGCTACAATTACAAAATTAAAACACAAAAGAAAGCCACTTCTTTCACTATGCTATTGAACTCATCAAAGTGCGGAAAAAGTCATTCACTCAAGTTTTGTAGATCCACGGGATTCTCATAGACTTTCAGGGGTAGGTTAGCCTGCGGTTCCTCATTTTGTTCCTCATCTTGGTAGGGGGCATGAAAAGAGTGAGTTCTATATGCTCAATAAGGACAATAGTATTTAAATAACATCGTAAGATTTTAAATGTGAATTATTCTAACAAACACACTTACCATTTGGCTATTTTGTAGACCTATCTTACATTATGAAAATAATTTATTTATTAAGAAAATAATAAATTAACATAATTAAAATAGACACACATCAAACCAAATAATAGAGAGAATCAAATAAATTATGAAATACTCATATTTTTGTGTCATGCTTTGTGAAATTGTTACAACTTCCATCTCTGAAGGCATATACAAATTTCCAACAACCCATGTGGAATGACCAGATCAGATACAGATAATGGCAATTTGCTAAGAAACAATTCTAGCTAGCCAAACCATGGTTCGATCTACGACTACGACTGTACCAACTATAGTTGTCCTATCATATATCTACAGTCACGACAATACTTAGCCATAGGTGACCTCTAATTGATATTCGCATCACCATTCTCGTCCGAGGGTACGTCGTCATCCACAGGGAGCGGTCCTCTTATGACTTTTCAGACCAGATGGAGGAGGGGGACACAGATACCCCAGATGGGGTTAGAGGTACATGCCCCTCAAAGATAAAATGCCTAATGAGATACTTGATGCATTATGTTTATTAATATAAAAACATACTTCGGACCATTCATGCTTCATTCCACTTTTTCTTTTATTTATTTATTTATTTTATCTTTCAAGATAACAGTACCAAGTTCATATTATTTTTATTACATGCAAAACATCAAGAGTCTATAAATCACATAGCATACTTGAAAATAAGAACAATTCAGCTTATAAAACCTACCAACACACAAGCATGCAAAACAACCTAAGTCATAATTATCATAATTTAATAATTTTTCTTTATCTAAAAATACTCAAGACGTCGAAAAAAATACTAAATTCCTTACCGAAACCTTGATATTTTCTCATTCACCATTCTTCTTTTCTTTCCCTCTTTTTCTCTCTAAATCATTCTTTCTCTCTCTCTTTCTCTCTCTCTAAGTCATGAATGGAAGTGTGGGGAAGAGTGGGAAGAAAACATCTATTTATAGAAGTTTGAAACCATTAGATTCATGCCAAGTGGAAAAATTAGGTGAAGAGAGAGAGGAAAAAGATGCGTAGCATGATAAATGCGAAAGGAAGGTCTCCTCCGTTTGTGGCGGGGGTACGCCACCTGAGGCGACAGTGGCGCACAGCCTAAGGCTGCAGTGGCCCGCCCGGCGCGCTGCAACCTAGCCTGTTGGCGTATAGGCCACCTGCCGTATGTGCAGGCCTACTGCGTAGGCCCCAGGTGCACTAGGGCCTATCCACGCAGGCCTGCTGTGCGGACAGTGTGGGCACAGTGTACGACGCTTATCTGTGCGGGCGAACGGCCCACTTGCGTGCGACAAGACGGGCGTAGGGTTTAACCTTGTGCCACACGCACAGATGGAACGTGTGCTTTATGCACACGTCTCATGTCTATTGTGTACGCGTGCACGTGCGTAGACATCCCGTGCGAGCAGCTTTCCTTCTCCGAGGGATTTTTCCCGCTAGAGTTTTTTTTTCCGGTTCACCATTTTCTCCGTATTTTTTTACTTTTTAACTAAAATAAAATAAATAATATAAATGCAATTAAATTAAAAATAATTAAAATAAAATAATATTAAATAAAATCAAAATAATTAAAAATTAGCAAGATTCATGTTTTACGATAATAATATGCGAGGTAACTTAAATGAGTTCAATGCGACTTAAAGGTATAAGTAAATAGAGTTTTCCAAATTAATTAAGCACAACGATGGGTGGGGTGTTACATCCTCCCCACCTTAGAAAACTTTTGTCCCCAAATTTGTCTCGAACAGGTCTGGATACTTCTTTCCTCATCTCGTTTTCTAACTCTCACGTTGCTTCTTCTGAGGTATGATGCTGCCATCGCACCTTGACCATGGGAATCATCTTCTTATGCAAGACCTTGTTGGTCCACCCAAGAATCTCCAATGGAACCTCTTCAAAAGTCATGTCGGCTTGTACCTACACCTCATTGCGAGGAATAATAAGAGAAGGGTCAGGGTGGTACCTCTTTAGCATTGATACATGAAAGACGTCATGTAGACCCGTATACTCTCAGGATAGACTAAGGCGGTAAACCACAGGTTCAATGCGCTCGATTATCTAAAAAGGTCCCATGTATTGAGGGCTTAACTTCCCTCTTTTCCCAAACCACATCTTTCCCTTATAGGGGAAAACCTTGAGAAACAACGTAGCTACTTTGATGGCTCTGGACAATGGCTAAGTTCTTATGGATGATTACGACCTTCTCAATTGTTTCTTGAATGAATTTTGGTCCCAAATAGCAGGGTTTTCGACTTCACTCCAAGAAGTGCGAGAACCGTAATGCCTTCCATGCAATGCTTCATACAGAGTAATGCCGATGCTGGAATGATAACAATTATTATAAGCAAAATCACATAGGGGAAGGTATTCATACTAATTATTGCCAAAGCCAAGGACGCAAGCATGCAACATGTCTTTCAATGTCTGTATCGTGCATTCAGGCTGACCATCTGTTTGAGGATGATAAGCGGTACTGAAATACAATGCAGACCACAGAGCTTCCTGAAAACTGTCCCAGAAGTAGGAGGTGAATTGGGGATTGCGGTCAAATAGAATGGATGAAGGAACACCATGAAGTAGAAAAATTTCATCAACATATAAGCGGGCTAATTTGCTACTGGAGTCAGTGGATTTAATAAACATAAAGTGGGTAGTCTGGGTCAGTTTATCAACGATGACCTAAATAGCATTTCGACTAGAATAGGTCTTGGGAAATCCTATGACGAAGTCCGTAGTTACATGCTCCCATTTCCATTTAGGAATCGAAAGACCTTGTAACAAATCACTGGGTCTTTGATGTTCTACTTTAACCCTCTAACTAGTAAGGCATCGAAAAACGTAGTCGAATATATCTTTCTTCATTCCCAGCCACCAATACTGACACTTTAAGTCTCGGTACATCTTAGTACTTTTAGGATTGATGGATAGCTTAAAAGTATGGGCAGTCTTGAGAACATCCGCCCTAACAGTGACGGAGACCCAAATTCGGTTCTGAAATTTAAATAGTCCATCATCTGAAATCTTGAAATTAAGAGATTCATCAGAAGTGAACTTATCGAGATTCTTGGTGAGTTCGGGGTCTGTGGACTAAGCTTCTAAGATTTTTATGAAGTGATCTAGTAGGGCTTAGATCTGAGCAAGATAGGTGCCTTTACTGTAGTAGCTAAGGTGAAGAGACTACATAGCGTCCATCAATTTCCAATTAGAGGCCATAGTTTGAGCCAACACTGCAAACTCTTTTCGACTTAGTACATCAATGACTACATTTTCTCTATTGGGGTGATAGATGATCTTGTAGTCATAGTTCTTCAGGAGATCCATCTAGCGTCTTTGTCTCATATTTAGCTCCCTTTGCGAGAAAATATACTTCAAACTCTTGTAATTGGTGTAAATCTCAAAAGTCTACCCAAACAGGTAGTGACACCATGTTTTCAAAGCAAAGATAATGGCTGTCAACTCCAGGTCGTGGGTAGGGTAGTTCCGCTCATGAAGCTTTAGTTATCGAGACTCGTAAGCAATTACTCTACCATGCTACACCAAGACACACCCCAAACCAATATGAGATACATTGCAGTAGACCTAAAACCTTCTTGTATTGTTAGGGAGGATCAACACAGGAGCAGAGGTAAGACGATGCTTCAATTCCATGAAGCTCTCACAACATTCATAATTCTAGAGAAATGGTATGCCCTTCCAGGTGAGTCAGGTCAATGGAGCACCAATCTTAGCAAATCTGTAGATAAATCACTAGTAGTATCCTCCTAAGCTAAGAAAACTATGTATCTCGGCCATATTGGTGGGCGGATTCTAGTTGACTACTATTTTAACCTTGGACGGATCCATAAAAACTCATTCACTCGAAATTACATGACTGAGAGAGGAAACTCGATCCAACTAGAAAAAGCATTTGCTAAGTTTAGCATACAGTTTGTTCTGACGAAAAGTCTCCAACACTTCAGTCAAGTGCACTGCATGTTTTCCTAGGCTCTTGGAGTACACTAAGATGTCATCAATAAATATGATGACATACTGATCTAGTGCGTGCCAGAAAACTCTGTTTATGATGTCTATGAAGACTGCAAGAGCATTGGTTAACCCAAACGACATTACCCTGAACTCATACAAACTGTACCTGTATCGAAAAGTAGTCTTCAAAATATCATTTTCTTTGACTCTTAGCTAGTGGTATCCCATCCTGAGGTCAATCTTAGAGAAGATTGTGGCTCCTTACAGTTGATCAAAGAGGTCATCAATCCGAGCTTAGGGGTACTTGCTTTTAACTATCACTCTATCGAGTTCCCAGTAATCGACATAGAGTATGAGAGAACCATCTATGTTTTTCACGAACAACACTAGGGTGCCCCAAGGAGAGGCGAGTAAACTTCCAGGTAATAAGTTTAAAAAACTGATGTTCTAGCTCTGTTAGCTCAGCTTGACTCATACGATAGTTGGACTTTGAAATTGGATGGGTTCTAGGTAGCAACTCAATTAAGAACTCTAGTTCTCGCAGGGGAGGCAGACCAAGAAGTTCGATGGAAAAGACATATAAAAGGTTGCAAATAATTAGTATGGAACACACAATAGAATAAGCACTCATATTCATGTTTATTCAATTATTAGGGAAAATAATAATAATATTTTTTTTTTTCAAGGACTGTAAAGTAATAATTTTACTTCAACAATCGATTATTGATTTATATTTCTTTAACCTGTCTATTCCTAATATCACATCAAACCTTGCAAAATCTAACAATATTAGATTCACAAATACTTTTATTCCTGAAGTTTTTATTTTATAATCTTTATATACACATTGAGCTTCTAATTATCCCCTAGAGGGAGTTTCTACCATCAATGTTTCTACTAAAGGTTCTGGCCTAAAATGAAGATTACTAGCAAATGTACAAGAAATAAAAGAGTGAGTAGCACCTGTATCAATCAAAGCCTTGGCAGAAGTATCATGGATAAAAAGCATACCCTGGATGAGAACAGGAGTGGGGAGAGCATCGGGTTCATCTAGGTGGTACACGCAACCCAGAGCTACAGGCCTAGCCACATCTTTTGGTCAGTGGGGGCAGTATTTTATAAGTTGTTAGGTGCTTCCGCACCGATAGTAGGCATGATTGATTTGCCGACAGGGCAAGTCACCATGCGACCGACCACAATGCTGACAGGGTTGGTTAGGTCGGGCAGGTTGAACTGTAGGTGGAGGCAAGGGAGGGGGAACAACAACTCTAGTTCGTTTATTAGGGTCGCTACTACCGGATCAAGCAATCTCCTCATAAGTTGTTGGGGTTTTTGTTGGACACGGACTTGGGCAATGCATTGTTGCTTGGCCAAGATGAGGTCTTCAGTCAACTATGCATGTTCTAGCACCTTCGCATATGAGCTGGGTCCCAGTATTGCGACCCTATCATAGATGTCAGCACGAAGGCCTTTTAGAAACTTTCTAAATTTTCAGCTTTCAGGAGTGACCATTAGAGGAGTAAATCTAGACAGTTGGACAAAACGAGCTGCATACTGGGCAACCGTCAGATTTTCTTAGTGGAGGTCCTAAAATTCCTCCTTTTTTCCTTGACCATAGATAGGGAAGAAGTTATCAAAAAATGTATCCATAAAAACTTCCCAAGTGGTAGGGGTAGGTAGGACCTCCTTCTTGAGTCGCCACCAATGTTCGACTTCACTATTTAGCATAAAAGCTGCTAGGGGAACTTTTTATTCCTCGGTCAGATCTAGGACAGAGAAAAGCTTCTCTATCTGTAGGATCCAGGCTTCAGCTACTAAGGGGTCAAGGCCACCTTCAAAATATGGTAGGTTAAGCTTCTTAAACTGCGCTATGTTATGGGAAATGAACCTCTCGGCTCTTTAGTATTCGAGGGCAGGAGATGAACAAGGGTTGGCTTGATTTTTTTCTACGGCCACAGTTAATCCTTGAATGGCTCAAAAGAGTTCAGCAAATTCAAGCCTAGTTAGGTGATTTCGGGCTTCAAGTCACTCAGTACGGTCTACGGATGGTCTTCCTCGCATCATTCCTACAAAAGAATGAAAGACACGAGTTGGTGGTCTAAAATTTTTTGATAAGAGGACTTATTCTTCCTAGGTACTTCCAAGGGTCTTTCTACCTAAACCTCAGTGTAAGGGATTTGATATGCATAAAACTTGGCTCTGATACAATCTATGACATCCCAAGTACTAATCAAGGCAAATGGGTGTCAGATACAGAAACAGAAGAATGAATGCATGATAAAAGTTTGTGCAGCGGAACCAATTAATACAAATCCCTTACAAATATATATGAGTTTCAATTACATACATATAACTGAGGCCAGAAGTGGCTATAATTACAAAATCAAAATACAAAAGAATGTCACTTCTTTCATTATGCTATTGGACTCATCAGAGTGCGAAAAAAGTCATGCACTCAAGTTTTGTGGATCCACGGGATCCTCATAAACTTTCAGGGGTAGGTCAGCCTGTAGTTCCTTGTTTTCTTCAGCATCTGAGGGGCATGAAAAGAGTGAGTTCTATATACTCAGTAAGAAAAATAGTATTTAAATAACATCGTAAGGTTTTAAAGGTGAATTATTCTAACAAACGCACTTACCATTTGGCTACTTCGTAGACCTATCTTACATTATGAAAACAATTTATTTATTAAGAAAATAATAGATTAACGTAATCAAAACAGAAACGCATCAAAGCAAATAATAGAGAAAATCAAATAAATCATAAAATACTCATATTTTTGTGTCATGCTTTGTGAAGTCGTTACAACTTCCATCTCTTAAGGTAGATATAGATTTCTAACTACCCATGTGGAATGACCAGATGAGATACAGATAATGGCAATTTACTCAAGCACAATTCTAGCTGGCCAAACCATGGTACGATCTACGACTACGACTGTCCCAATCATAGTGGTCGTATCAGATATCTACAATCACGATAGTACTTAGCCAAAGATAACCCCTAATTGATATTTGCATCACCACTCTCGTCTGAGGGTACACCGTCATCCACATGGAGTGGTCCTCTTATGTCTTTCCAGACCAGATGAGGGAGGGAGATACAGATATCCCAGATGGGGTTAAGCGAGCAGATACCTCTCAGATATAAAAAGCATAATGAGACACTTGATGCATTATGCATATCAATATAATACATATTTTGGACCATTCATGCTTCATTCTACTTTTTCTTTTTTTTTTTTGTTTATTTCATCTTTCCAGATAACAATACCAAGTTTATATTATTTTTATTACATAAAAAACATCAAGTGTCTACAAATCACATAGAATGCTTGAAAACAAGAACAATTCAACTTATAAGACCTACAAACACACAAGCATGCAAAACAACCAAAGTCATAATTATCATAATTTAATCATTTTTATTTATCTAAAAATATTCCTTAAGATGTCGAAAAAATATTATATTCTTTACCAAACATTGATATTTCCTCATTCATCGTTCTTCTTTTCTTTCCCTTATTTTCTCTCTAAATCACTCTCTCTCTCTAAGTCATGAAAAATGGAAGAATGGAAGTGTGGAGAGAGTGGGAAGGCAACATCTATTTATAAAAATTTGGAACCGTTGAATTCATATCAAGTGACGAAATCTGGTGAAGATAGAGAGGAAAAAGATGCTCAGCACGAAAAATGAGAGGGGAAGGCCTCCTCTGCCGGTGGCGGTGGTGCGCCACCCGAGGCGACGGTGACGCACTACCCGAGGTGACATCAACACATTGTCTGAGGTGGTAGTGACCCGCCCAGCGCACTGCAGGTTTGCCTATTAGCGCACAAGCCATCTGTCGAGCGGGTAGGGGCTAGCTTATCGGCGCATAGGCCACCTGCCGCGTGCGTAGGGGCTAGCCTACGACCGCATAGGGCCTTGGCGCATTGGGCACCATGTGTGTAGGCCCCAGGCACACAGGGGGCTTTCCACATAGGCCTATTGCGTGGGTAGCGCGCGCATAGTGTGCTGCGCCTATCCGCAGGCAAGATGACATGCAGACAGCCTGCCTGCACGCGATAAGATGCTCGCTGGGTCTAATCTCGCGCAGCTCGCGCGAATGCGATGTGCGCATTGTGTGCTCATCCCACGCCTATTGTGCCTGCGTGCGCGCGCACATTGTTTGCAGGCATCCCCCGCAGGTAGCTTTCCTTCCTCGCATGATTTTTTTTCCCATTTCATTATTTTTTCCTAATTTTCTAATTTTTCTACTAAAATAAAATAAAAAAAATAAAAACAATTAAATTAAAATTAAATAAAAATAATTGAAATAAAATAATATTAAATAAAAATAAAATAATTAAAAATCAATAAGATTCACGTTTTGCGATAACTAATATGCGTGGTAAATTTAAATGAGTTCAATGCAGCCTAAAGGCCCGAATAAATAGAGTTTTCCAAATTAATTAAGTACAACGATGGGCGGGGTGTTACAATTATCACTAGATTCATGTTATTTAATTTACATGCAAATTATCAAGTGCCTTTAAATCACATAACATACTTAAAATCAAGAACAAATCACTTTATTGGAACTGCTAAATATAAACTTTATAGTTTTTATTTTTTAGAAATACTCCTTAAGATGTTTAACGAAATAGTAAATTTATTACCGAAATCTTGACGTTTTCCTACAGAATATTAGCTAAATGTGACCCCTAATGAAATATTATTTGTAATATGAGGTACAACATCTAAAACACAATCATAGTTACCCTTTTAGTGCATGTTTTGATAGGGACAAAACTCTTTTATCCTTTCTTGAGCTATTGTTTTTGAAAAAATTTATGCTTTGAATTCTTACAACTTGGTGGTTAATCATAATTTTAGTTTGTACCCATTAAATGTTTAATGTTATTGCTAAATACTTATGTTAATTTGCTTTGATTACCTGGCTAATATGCTTGTTTCTTTTTAGTATGGTAATTTTCTTACTGAGCACAATCAACAAGAGGCACACAACATCTATTTCTTGTAAAAACTGAGAAGAACGAGAATATGTGAAATCTTACCTATTGTTTGGGGGTTAACCTAATTGACACAGAGATTGATATTGATGAGACTGATAACTGTGCAAAGATGATGTTTCTCTGTGCTAAACTGTAGTAATAACATCATCTTGATAATTAGTAACAACTTTTTTTACTAGTTATATTATCTTTTGGATGTTAGAATGTGGATGAGGAGGATAGGTGATCTTCATCTTTCCCTCTCTCTGTCTATATATATATATATAAGTATATGTATGTGTGACGCCCCCACACTTTTTTGCTTCACGTGGTATTAAGACTCTATTTTATTCGAAATTTTTGTAATGTAATATTTTTTATTTTATTTTACTTTGAATTTTTACTGTTTGTCTCTAAATAATCAAAATTTGTTTTAATTTTCATATCGTTATTTTATTTTATTTTATTCTATTTTATTTTTTTAAAATTTAAAGGTTTCAAATTAAAGGAGAAAAAAAAGAAAAAAAATGGAAATGTCACGAAGGAAAAATCCCCAGCTCATGCAGGCATGTCCGCATGACTGTGCGGAATGCCCCGCGCGTTGTGCCCCTGCGCGTATGTGTGTAAGGCTGGCCGGGCTTGCATGCGAGGTGAACGTCTTATCCACCTACGCGTCGTACCGCACGTCGTCTATGTACGAATCCTGCAATCTAACATTAGGCGCACAGCTCCACGAGCGCACATCCCGCCGCCTACTACCGTATGCAGGAGACTTAGACTGGATGTGGCCCATTAGGCCCCATGCTACTGCCTACCACTGCCTACCGCATGCTGCCCATTGATAACGTACCTAATATGCTCGTTTTTTTTTAACTTGGCATTTCTTAAATTGAGTGTAATCAATTAGAGGCACACAATATTAGTTTCATAAAAACTGAAAAGAATTAGAATATGTGAAATATGACCTGTTGTTTGGGTGATAACCTCATTGCAATGGAGATTGATATGATGAAATTGACAGTTGTCCAAAGATGATGCTACTATGTGGTAAGTTGTAGTAACAACTTTATATGGATAATTAGTAACTACTTTTTTTTTACTATTTTGATGGTCCTTTGGATGTTAGAATTTGAATGAGGAGGATGGGTGATTTTCATCTTTCCCTTTCTCTATTTATATATATATGTATGTATATGTGTATACATAGATAACACATTCCACTTCTATTCATCAGGCAAAATGGTTGGTTAGTTATGATTATTTTATTTTGAGTTTTAAGCTCCTTTACTTTACGGGGAACTATTTTTTTTGTCCAATAAGTGGATATAATTAAGGATATGTGTTGTAAGTTGTGTTTTCTTGTTATTTTTTTTACTGGTAATGCATTTCCTTAGTCATTAAAATTTATGAGCACCTTAATATAATGCAACACAAAAAATTATACTAATGTTCATGCTTCCTTTAAGGTTTACTGAGAGAAGCAAACACTTTAAGATTTCTTGATGCTACTTTTAAGTCAAATTTTATAAATAATGGAAGTATTTTTCCTTGTTGGCACTTAATCAAAAAAAAAAAAAAAGAAGAAATTCGGCATATTTGGAAATATTGTTAATTTGGTAATATGAGGTATAACATCTGGAATGCATAAAGACAGTCGCTCTTTTAGTGCTTGTAGAGATAGGGATAAAACTCTTTTGTCCTTTCTTGAGCTTTTTTTAAAAAAATTTATGCTTTGAATTCTTACATTTGACTTAGAGCTTGGTGATAAATTTAGTTTGTACACATTTAATGTTTAATCGGGTGGGTTGCCGACCCAATTAGGATAACCTACTTATTCAAAATTAAAATTGTGGGTAGTTACCACATACAGTGGAAGTTACCTTTTAAAATAATACGTAAAAGGAAAAAAATAGGGGACATAACATACAGTGAAAAAAAACACGCCCTCTCCCTCTCTCAACAAAAAGTTCTGCTTCTAAGAAGAAGAAAATGAGATTTCTAGTTAGTTGTTTTTCAAAAGTTTGGATTTCTACAAGAGGTATTTTATACCATAAAAAATTACATACAATTCATTATGTGTTAATGTGGTTGTATGTGATGCTATGCAAAATGATATTGGAAAAATAGTTACATAATTAACTTGTAAATTTTATATTAATTCTGTGAGTTTCTAGCATTGGTATCAGAGTATTTTTGTTAATTGCTTATTTAATTTTGTTCCAATTTTTATTTTTGTTGAATTTTTGTGTAAAATTCATTTTTTACTTTTGTGGTAAAATAATTTTGTGTTGTATTAATTAAATATAGGCAATATGGTCTTAAATGAAAATAGAGACCAAAAGCTTTAATTTGGTATATTATTTATAATTTTTGGATAAAAAAATGAGAAAGTTATGCATTTTTAAAAATCCATTATGTTTAAAGCAAAAGGATTCTGTCAATGGAGGATTTTGCAATTTTTTCCCCAGTACAGAGGTTGAAGATGAGGATATTTTAGTCTTTTTACACTATTTTGGTTTTTTTATTTCAAATAATAAAAAAATACAAGATACACCCACAGTGGGACTCGAATCTACCGACTGAACTAGACAAATTTTAAATAACTATTTAACATAGAGAAAAATAACAAAAATCAAAAGCAAATTACTGTGCGTAGCAGGACTCGAACCTGCACAAGTAGACCTTGCATAATCTCTAAACATGGCAAATAGTCACTCTAGCACACTCACTTTATATAAGATAATGTACGAAAATAATGATTTTATCATCTAGACAGTATAATAAAAAAGTATAAATTAATTATTAGTTAATTATTTTATTATAATTGTCATTATAAATACATTAATTATTAGTTAATTAATTGTATCATATTTGAATAATTAATTTATTATAATAGCTACTCTATGTGAATTAATTATTAATTAAATAACTTATAAAGATAGTTTATTAATATGTTTTTTATTTTCTATATGTGTTACAGAAAATTAATATTGATAATGATAAGGACTCCTCAACAAAGAGAGAAAGTCAATCGTATAATACAAGCCTTAAAAAATACTCATATGGAGGAGATTAGTAGACAAACTGAAGCTGAACTCTTAGTGAACCATATTATTAAAGTCAATATAAAGATTCAAAAACTTGTATGGAAATGAGGTCTTTTCAAAGATGAAGAAAAGTATGATGCTCTTAAGGGAAGTTTACATATGCCTAGTTATCAAAGCTTGCTTGAGCTTTGTTGGGATAAAGAACAAGCATATAAACCCATAGTTAACAAATTTATCGAGGAATATGTTAATTGGGGTGCTAGAAAGATAGCTAGTGCTTCAATAGGGGTGTGTACACGAAGGCGACATCATAAAGTTGTCAGTGTCCCTTTACCTAAAACAAGCACAAATTTTCTTAAGGATGACCTTAAAAACAAACTTAGGGAATCATTTCCTAAACATAAGATTATAATAAAATAATTATTATATATTTTTATTTTTTTTTATTGTGGACTACTTATAAATTGTCTATTTTATTCTTATTAATGAAGTAGTATTATTCATGGTTTTCATATTTATTTGTGTATATATATGATAGCATGTTTTTTCTTTTGTGGCATGTATGAATTATCATAAAACTAAGAGGTTTTAGTAACCAAAAGTAGTACCTTACATGATTAATTACACTAATAATAATCAAATATTAGAATTTTAGATGACGATTAGAAACATAATATCATTTTGATTCTATGTCTAATATGAGATTATTGTTAGCATAATTAATATATGTTGAGGATGTATATGTATGTTGTTAGCCATTGAGTAACGTGCATAATATATATATGCATAAAGAAATGACATATGTATAAAAAAACATTGTCACTAAACTTAACAAAGGAGAAAAATTGAATGGTGAAAATTTTGAGATATGAAGTATGAAAATCCAATGTGTTTGAAGAGCAAGAGGCTCTAGAAGCTTTGAATGAATTCATTAATGAACCTGAAGAAGGGAACACGGCCCAACATCGGAGGGACCATACAGTTTTTGAGACTTGGAAGAAAAAGAACTCTTTTGGTTGTATTACGTTGCTGAGTAGTATGAAAAATGACATCCTAAGAGAGTTCAGAAAGTATGACCTAGCTAAGGACATGTGGTCCGCATTAGCTCAAAGGTTTAGTGGTTCGTCCTTGACCAAACTTCAGTCATTTACTATCAAGTTTGACACTTATAAAAAATACCCTGATCATAGAATAAAAAAACATCTAAGAAAAATATCAAACATGATAAGTGAGCTAAAAAATGTTGGTCATATTCTTAGTGATTAACAACAGGTCCAAGCTGTGATTCGTTCCTTGCCCCAAAGTCCATAATGAAGACATTAAATCTTTTGAAGATGCCATGAGACACTTAGAGCTAGAAGAGGATCGAATTGAGGCCAATAAGTCAAGTATTAATGTATACATGACTGATTCTAGCTCACAAGGTGCTGGGGGACATAAGCGCAAGTTCTATGGCAGAGCCCAACAAAACGGGAAAGGGGGTTTCAAAGCCAACAAGAAAAAAAAGTTTCACCAACAAGGGAAAGGAAAACTTCCTTTTAAGAAGAAAAATATAGCAAAGGTGGAATGCTATAACTATGGCAACAAGGGACATTTTGCTCGCGATTGCAGTGAGCCCAAAAAAGTAAAAGACTTATTTGCACATGTGAGTGCAATTTTTGTTTCTAGTTCTGTCTTTCTAACTGAATTTTATCCTTTATGGACTGTAGACTCAACAACCACAGACCATATAAGGAAGGACAGGAATGCCTTCATAGAATTTTGAGGCATTCTAGATGAAGCATGATGGATATATATAAGAAACAATTCAAAAATAGAGGTAAAGGGTATTGGTACATGCAAGTTGGTGATACGTGAAGGTCGAACCCTATTCCTACATGATGTGCTGTTTGCTCTAGAAATTTGCCAAAATTTAATTTATGTGTTAGTTTTACTTAAATTTAATTTCACTTTGAATTTTAAACCTAGTGGTATAAGCTTGTATTTAGGAACAAGCTATTATCGACATGGTTAGTTTCTAGATGGTTTTATTATTTTGGATGTTTACTGTAGTTTTTATAATATTAGTTTTTTCTTATTTACATCTTCTAATAGTGTTGGAATTGATGTGAATGTTTGGCATGCTAGACTTGGCCATATTGGTCACAAGGAATGAATATATTAGCCAAAGAGGGCTTACAAGGAAATATAGAAAAAGTATAATTATCTACTTATAAGCGTTGTCTAGCTGGAAAAACATCAAGAAAACTATTTGGAAAAGTCGTAAAAGCAAATACTCCATTGCAACTAATTTATTCTAACATATGTGGTTTAATGAATGTGAGGGCAAGACATGGTGCTATTTATTTTATAACATTTATAGATGATTATACTCGATTTGGTTATGTCTATTTGATATCTCACAAATATAAAGCTTTCAGTTGCTTTCAAAAATATAAAAATTTAGTTAAGAATCAATTTAACAATAAAATAAAAGTTTTAAGAACCGATAAAGGACGAGAATATTTATATAATTAGTTCAAAGAATTTTGTGATTAAATAGGAATAGAATATCAGTTAACTATTCCAACAACACCACAACAGAATGGTGTTGCAGAGAGAAAAAATAGTTACTTACTTGAAATGGTTAGATTTATGACGGCACAAGCTAATTTGCCAATTACCTTTTGGGGTGATGCATTATTATATGCCACATTTATCCTTAACCATGTACCCTCAAAATCAATTACCACCACATCATACGACTTATGGACTAACAGAAAACCAAACCTAAGTTTTTTAAGACCTTGGGGTTGTACTATCTATGTTTATGAATCTTCCCACAAGTATGAAAAATTAGGTCCAAAAGGGAAAAAGAGTATCTTTATAAGATATTCTAAACAATCAAAAGGAAATGTGTTCATAGGTACACAAGAAAATGGTCATGTAACTGAATTTAAATCACGACATGTCACATTATTAAAGAATGATAGGTCAAGACTTATGTCTATATGAAACTCAAGACCAAACTATTTTTTCCCATAAGCACAAATGGACCCACTATATTTAAGTGGGAGTGATATGAGATTCAATGAATCTGTTTCATTTGAAACCTAATCACAACCAATGGTGGGCCCAAGTATAGAAGTTGGTCCTGGTGGGAGTAACTTAGAAGAATTTTAAATGCATCAAACAAATAAAAAAAGTGTTCCTCGTCGTCGTTTTAAGATTGAAGGGAGAATATTCTTAGTTACTCCAGAAGATGAAGAAGAGCCAAGAAATATAAATGAGGCTCTTAAATGCCCTGTAAAGGAAAAATGAATGAAAGTAATGGAAGAAGAAATGGAGTGCATGAAATCTAACCAAGTCTGGGGGTTGGTTGATTTACCTAAAGAACGCAAAGCCATAGGGAGCAAATGAGTTCTCAAAATCAAGTAAAAGCTTATGGCAGTATTGAAAAATACAAAGCTCGCCTAGTCGCGAAGGGATATACACAACAGGAAGGAATAGATTATAAAGAAACCTTTTCATCTATTGTTAGATTTACCTCAATCCAACTAATTCTAGCTATAGTAGCATGCATGGATATTGAATTACATCAATGGATGTAAAGACTGCTTTTCTCAATGGAGAATTAGAAGAAGAAATCTACATGGAACAACTAGTAGGTTTCATCAAAAACGGCCAAGAACACAAACTTTATCGACTTTTAAAGTCAATATATGGTCTTAAGCAGTCTTTAAGATAATAGTATATTTGATTTCATAATGCGATAATGTCGCGTAATTTTAATATGATTGAAGAAGATCATTGTGTATATATTAAAAGATCTAAAGATAAATTTGTTATCTTATCATTATATATGGATGACATACTTATAGCTGGAAATGATAAAAGGTATGTAAAAGAAATAAAAGATTACATGTCATCTCATTTTGAGGTGAAAGATATGGGAGAGGCTGTATATATCCTTGGAGTTAAGATTTTAAGAGATCGTTCAAAGAATTTGTTATCTTTTTCACAAGAGTCGTATACTAAAAAGATACTTGAACGATTTCATATGAAAGATTGTAAACCCATTGATACCCCTATCACAAAAGGTGAAGCTTTAACCAAAGATTATGTCTTAAAACACCACAAGAAGAGGAATAAATGAGCAAAGTTCCTTATTCAAGTGCAGTTGGAAGCCTTATATATGGTATGATGTGCACAAGGCCTGACATATGTCATACAGTTGGAATGATAAGTAGATATCAATCCGACCTTGATCAAACACATTAGAAAGTGGTGAAAAGAATCATATGTTATCTCAAAGGCACAACTGATTACTCATTGTGTTATTAAGGGGTTGATTTACACTTAAAGGGTTATACAAATGCTAATTAGGGGGAGATTTAGATGATAGAAAATCTACCACTGGATATGCTTTCTTACTAAATGGTAGTGTCATATCATGGAGTAGTAAGAAACAATCATGTATAGCTCTTTCCACAATGGAAGCTGAGTTTGTAACTTTTTCAGCTACAGTGCAAGAAGCTGTTTGGTTAAAAAGGTTTATGGACCATTTGGGAGTCAATGATATTGCTAGTGAACCAATAATTGTCAACTGTGACAGTTAAGTAGCAATAGCATATACAAATGATCCCAAATTTCATGGAAAAATAAAACATATAGATATTAAATACAATTTCGTGAAGGATATGGTTGCACGAAAAGAAATGAACATGAAGTGCATATCTAAGCATGATATGGTAGCAGATCCATTTATAAACCCGATACCAAGAGATGCATATTATAGGCATGTTGAATCATTAGTTTTACATAGGTGTTAAATGTACTTACATTTTATATATTTTTCAACTATGTTCATTGGTTATGTTATCAATGAAAGTCTTTATTTTTTTTTCTTATTGCCTTGTTTACATTTGTTGTAGAACATACATATACAAATATGTGTTCATATGTTATATATATCTATATATTTAGAGAAAACATATCAGATAAATATAAGACTGGCCTTCTCACACAGGCAATCACCTTTGTTATTTGGTATAACAAAGATGAGACCATTTAAGCTAATTACGTAGGTTGTAATTGAGAGCTAGCTTAAATATTAATAATTGTCGCTACTTATCAGGGTGAAGAATTAAGTCATAATAAAATTGCTAAGTTTATGACACTAAGTGAATAATTTAATAATTATCACTTTATCTATCCTATTTCCATATTAGAGTTCTGAAGAGTTAAAAAGGTATGTAAATGAACTCGAATTAGATATTGAGCAGATCTGACTACAATATGCACGGTATTTATGAGAAAAAAAAATATGCACTCCATGAGAAAGGAAAGAATACCATAACATGTGATTCATACCACATGTGCAACTAATTTGACCAAAGGATAATAAAAGTGAGATCTCCACTAGATGTGGTAACTACCCACAATTTTAATTTTGAATTTGAATAAGTAGGTTATCCTAATCAGGTTGGGTCCCATCATGGGTGAGCCGCCCGATTAAATTCAATATCTCTCACTCACACGTGATGAGACCACCTCTCTCTTCAATTCTACAAGACTCATACATAAATAGGTAGTGTGACCATACATACTTCGAGAGTACTTTAGCTATATATCTGTTAGGAGTATATAGCTTCTCAAATAGTGAAGCTTGGAGTATGTAATTATATGTTATACCCTAGATCATAACATTTATATCTCTAACGATCTCATTTAACAAATAAATCGAGTACATTCATAACTGTGTTTTTCCATAGATAAACATAACTAGTCGACCAATGAATGTACATAAATAATGTGATATATTCTTTAAATTGTGATCTTCCTCTTATCTTGATTCTCTCACCTTTTATTTAATTCACTTTTTTAGAGATATTCCATTGGATTGAATCATGAACCTTTGGTTATATCCTAAGAGAGGACCCTTTGATCATTTGGATGTTAGACCGTCGATAAGGAGGATGGGTGATCTTCATCTTTCCCTCTCTCTCTTTATATAAATATGTATGTATGTATGTATACAGACATAGATAATGCACTCCTCTATTCATTGAACAAAATGGTTTGTTAGTTATGATTATTTTATCTTGATTTTTATTTTGAGTCTTAAGCTACTTTATTTTGCGAGGCACTATTTTCTTGTCTAATATGTTGAAATAATTTATGTGTTTAGAATAAAAGAACCTTTGATTCTTCAGTTTTTTAAACTGTCCACCTTATGAATGGCATCTAAAAGTTTTGAGGATATGCACTGGAAGCTGTGTTATTGTTTGGTAATGCATTTCCTTCGTCATTATAATTTATGGAACACCACAATAAAATGCAACACAGAAAATTATACACATGTTCACGCTTGATTTAAGGTTTATTGAGAAAAACAAACACTTTCAGATTTCTTGATGTTTCTTGCAAGAAAAATTTTATAAACAATGGAATTATTTTTCCTTGCCTGCACTTAATCAAAACGAGATTAAAAAATTTTTCATATTTGGAAATATTGTGAATTTTGTAATACGAGGTATAACATCCAAAATGCATAAACATAGTTGCTCTTTTAGTGCATGTATAGATAGGGACAAAACTCTTTTGTCCTTTCTTGGGCTTTTCTTTTAAAAAAATTTATGCATTGAATTCTTACATTTGACTTGGTGGTTAGTCATAATTTTAGTTTGTACCCATTAAATATTAAATGTTACTGCTAAGATACTTTTGTTAATTTGTATTGATTACCTGGATAATATGCTTGTTTCTTTCTAGTATGGCACTTCTCTTACTGAGTATCAACAGGAGGCACACAACATCTATTTCTTGTAAAAACTGAGGAGAACGAGAAAATGTGAAATCTTACCTATTGTTTGGGGGTTAACCCATTGCCACGGAGATTAATCTGATGAGATTGAAACTATCCAAAGATGATGCTGCTCTGTGCTAAGCTGTAGTGATAACTTTATCTGGATAATTAGTAACAATGTTTTTTACTATTTTTATGATCGTTTGGATGTTAGAATATGGATGAAGAGGATGGGTGTTCTTCATCTTTCCCTCTCTCTGTCTTTATATATATATATATATATAAGTATATGTATGTGAGATGCCCCACACCTTTGTCCTTTATGTGGTATTAAGACTTCATTTTATTCGGGCCTTAGCCATTAAATTTCTATGATGTAATATTTTTTATTTTATTTTATTTTGAATTTTTACAATTTTTTTCTTAAATAATCATAATTTATTTTAATTTTAGTATCATTATTTATTTTATTTTATTCTATTTTTTTAAAATTTAAAGGTTTCAAATTAAAGGAGAAAAGAAACGAAAAAAAATGGAAATGCCACAAGGGAGAAATCCCCAACCCACGCAGGCCTGTTTGCATGATCATGCGGGAGTGCCTTGTGGGTTTTGCGCCTACACGCACACGTGCAAGGCTAGCTGGGCTTGTACGCGAGGTGCACATCCCCTCCGCCTAGGCGTCGTACCGCATGTCGTACTGCACGTCCTTTGCATGCGAATCCCGCGTGCACACCTGCCCGTCAGGCGTGAGCTTCGTGCACGCACATCTCGCCGCCTACCGCCACGGGTGGCAGACTTAAACCGTGAGTGGCACATTTGGCCTCGAGCTACTGCCGACCATCGACCTACCACTGCCTACTGCCGACCTAGCATCACCGCTTACTGCTGCCTACTGCCGACCTACTACCGCCACCTACGCCGTCGTAGCCACTACTGCCGCAACAACCTTGGGAGTTGTGGCTCCCTTGACTGATTGACACCGATCACATCATGATGACATCATCTTCCTCTCTCTCCTCATGGATTCGTGACACGTGTTTCCAATCTGACAATTCTTTTCCTTTATAAATAAGACCTCCTCCCCCACTTTTCCTCAGCCATTTTCGCCTTCAAAGACCAAATTCTAGAGAGAGAGTTTAAGAGAGAATGAAAGTTTGAAGAGAAGGGGGACTAATTTACGAAGAGTTGTAGGTATTAGTAAAGGATTCAATATTTTCTTGTATATTCGAAGATGCATTTTTAGAAAACTAAGGAAATGAATGTTGGTTTTATTGCATGATTGTGGCATGATTTTTAAAGAAATGAATGCTGATTTTTAGCACGATTGTGACGTGATTTTGAGGGTGTTATTAGTTATTTCTTATAATGTCGTTTAAATGCATGTATTGAAAATGCTTACACTATTATGAACAAATTGAAATTAAAATGAAGCAAGAATGGATTATATGAAATTATTAACATGGCATGGTACATGAAAGATGAAATAATCCATTAGACTATTTTATCTACTTTTGTTGTCCCTACTCTGACATCCTAAATGCTAATTAAAGCAGAAGGGTGCCAGATATAGAAACAAATTACAAGTGCATAAAAGATAAATGCGTGCAGCGGAATAAATAATTACAATCCTTTACAAAATAATAATAGAGTTCCATACAACACTGAGGAAAAAAATTAATTACAAGTCTATACAAAAGATGGACTCATCAGAGTGCAGGAAAACTATGCACTCATAGAAGCTCATGGATCCACGGGATCCGCAAAGACTTCAAGGGGAAGATCAATAATGAATTCCTCACTATCTTCCTCATCTACGGGCGGGGACATAGAAAGAGGTGAGTTTCATATACTTAGAAGAAAAATAATATTTAGATAACATCATAAGATTTCAAATGTGATTAAAAGTACCATCATTACTTACCACCAGGAGTCATGTCAGGGGTTCTTTATCAATTATAAAAAATAATTTATTTTATTAAAGGAAACATCAAATCTATCATGTCAAGGTTATATCATATCAATCAACTTATTCACGCTTAAAATAGAGAAAATCAAACAAATCATGATATGCTCTTTATTTCATTTTATTCTTCGTGCGAAGTCGTTTTGACTTCCATCTACTAAGGGTAATATGAATTCCTGACTACCCATGTGGAATGACCAATTCAATTCATGTTATAACAACAATTTGTGGCTTGCTAAGCGAATCACACATTTGCGGCTTGTCAAACCATGACATGATCGATGACTACGACCATGCCAAGCATAGTGGTCTTACATGTAAACTATAGTTACGACAGTACTTTGCCAAAGGTGACTCTTACAATCATATTGCATCACCACTCTCGTCAGAGCGTACGCTGTTATCCACAGGGAGCAGTTCTCTCACATCTTTTCATACCAGATGGGGGAGAAACATAAACTTCTTATAGATAAAAAACCTAATGAAACATTTTATAACTCATGCATGCTGATACCGATACATATTTCTCATACTTAAATATCACCTCATGCTTTATTACTTCATCGTCATATAATATATCATGCATCAACATTTATCACGAACATTTAATCACTTTAATTGAACATGCAAATAATCAATTTACGTACATTCACAAAAACATGGATTAATATGTAATCGTTTTATTTAAGAAAATAAGATTAAGCATGCGACCATTTAATTTAAACTTCATTAATTTAATCTAAAAATACTCCTTAGGATGTTTAAAGTAAATACTAAATTCCTTATGAAATCCTTTGTGTTTCCTACACTTTTTTTTCCTTTTCCTCTCTTTCTCTCTCTAGACCTCTCTCTATCTCTCTAAAACCTTTTTGTGGATGGAAGAATGAAGTGGAAGTGATGAGGAAATGGTGAAATGGAGGTTCTTAATGGGGATCATTAGATTTGCACCAAGTGGCAAAATCTGGTGAAGAGAGAGAAAGTCAAGGTGAAATAATGAGATGTGACGACTGATAGGTGGATGACATGACGTGATGGCTTCATGAAAACTGGAGGCACACCACCCAAACGACGACAGCAAGCCAGTAGTAGCACGCCACCCAAGTCAGCAGCAGCACACTGCCCAACTAGCAGCGCACACTGCCCAAAGATGGCACGTGCCGCCCAAGGGGCGGTGTGCTCTACTCGAGGTAGCACAAGCTTCCCCAGCCAGCGTGTTGCATGATGAGTCATGCACACAGACCACGCTTCGCACCCCACATGAATGGGACGTACACACAGATGAACGTCTTGTTCTGGCTGCATAGCACCCGTGCGTGCAGGGTCCTGCCCGCGAGATTTTCTATCGTTTTTCCTCCCTTTTTTCCTGAAATCTTTTTAACTAAATTTAAATACAAGTTATCTACAAATAAGTTAAATAAAATAATTTAATAATTATTTAACTAAATAATACGAAATTAAAATATAAAATTCATCAAGAAATTCAAAATACGAAATTCAAAGAGTTTAAAAGGCCTTAAAGCCCGAATAAATAGGGGTTCACATTACAAATTAAGCACGAAGGTTTGTCACGGTGTTATATTTCCCCCACCATAGAAAATTTGGTCCTCCAAATTTATCATGAATAGGTCAGAAAACTTCTCTCGCATTTCACTCTCTAATTCCCATGTCGCCTCCTCCGGAGTATGGTGTTGCCACTGCACCTTCACCATTAGGATCCTCCTGTTGCATAAAACTTTGTCGGTCCAATCAAGGATTTCTGTAAGGAGCTCTTCATAAGTCATATATGCTTGAACTTGCATTTCTTGGTGAGGAATGATATGAGAAGGGTCAGGGTGGTACCTTTTGAGCATAGAGACATGGAAAATATAATGCAGACGCATAAACACTAGGGGTAAAGTAAGACAGTATGTCACAGGTGTGACACGTTTCACGATCTGAAAAGGTCCCACATAACGGGGGCTCAACTTATACTTCTTACCAAACTACATTTTTTCCTTATAAGGGAAGATCTTAAGGAAAAATTGATCACCAATAGTAAACTCTAGAGGTCTTTTATGGTTATCGGCGTAGCTTTTCTGATGACTCTAAGTGGTGGATAAGTTCCTTCAAATAATGGCAAATTTTTTGATAGTCTCTTAGATGTAATCAGGTCCTAAACGACGTTGGTTCCCAACTACATTCCAGTAAGTGGGAGAATGGTAGGGCCTACTATACAATGATTCATACGGAGTCATGTCGATGCTGGAATGATAATTGTTATTATGAGAAAATTCACACAATGGAAGGTACTCATATCACTTATCGCCAAAGTCGAGGACACAGGTGCACAACACGTCTTCCAATATCTTGATAGTACATTTAGACTGACCATCAAGTGCTATAAGTACAATCCCGAACCAAGTGCTTATTGAAAGTTGTCCCATAAATGGGAGGTGAATCGAGGATCTCTATCTGATACAATAGATGAGGGAATGCTGTGGAGTCGAAAAATCTCCTCGACATACAGGCGGATTAATCTGCTAGTGGAATCTATGATTTTGGTTGGTAAAAAACGGGCAGTCTTGGTGAACCTATCAATGATGACCCATATTTCATTGTGACCTGAACAGGTTCTGGGCAAACTGGTGAAAGTCCATGGTCACATACTCCCATTTCCATTCCAGAATAAGGAGGCCTTGCAACAAACCATTGGGTCTCTAGTGTTTTGACTTAACTCATTGGCAAATAAGGCATCAAAAGACATAGTTGACAATGTCTTTCTTTATTTCAAGCCACCAATATTGACGCCTCAAGTCCTGGTATATCTTGGTACTTCCAGGGTGGATGGATAATTTGGAGGCATGGGTAGCCTTAAGAACATCTATCCTAATAGCAGCAGCCAAATACGATCTCGAAATTTGTAAAATCCATCATTGGTGAGCCTAAAATCAAAAAATTTATCATAATTAAACTTATTCAGATTTTAGTTCTTTCTAGTTCGGTGGATTGATCTTCCCAAATCTTCATGAAAAGATCAGGCAAAGCTCGAATCTGGGCGAGGTAGGTACCATTACTATAATGGTTAAAGCAGAGTGCTTGCATAACATCAACTAATTTCCAACTGGGGGCCATAGTTTGGGCCAACAAAGTGGACTCCTTTCGGCTTAGAGCATCAGTAACTATATTATACCGGGGTGGTAGATGATCTTGCAATCCTACTCCTTCAAGAGATCTATCCAACATTTATGTTTTATATTTAGTTCCCTCTGTGAAAATATATACTTCAAACTCTTATGGTCAATATAAATTTCAAACATCTGATCGTAGAATTAATGACGCCATATCTTCAAGGCAAAGACTATGGCTTCCTACTTTAGGTCGTGAATGGGGTAGTTATGATCATGGGGCTTCAATTGTTTGGATTAATAAGTAACTACCCGACCATGCTGCATTAAAACACATCCCAAACCCATGTGAGACGCGTCACAATAATGCTGAAGTCTTCCAGTATTGTCGGGGAGAATTAACACTAGGGCAGAGGTGAGACGATACTTCAACTCAGTAAAACTTTTATCACATTCATAATACCAAATAAAAAATAAAACTTTCCTGGTGAGACAAGTCAACAGAGTTACAATATTGGAGAACTGGTCGATGAATCGCCAGTAATAACCTGTCAAATAAATAAAACTATGTACCTCAGCGATATTTATTGGCAGGTTCCAGTTTATCACTGTTTCAACCTTGGATGGATCCACAGAAGCTCCTTCACTAGAAATTACGTGGCCAAGAAAGAAGACTCGATCTAACCAAAAAGAGCATTTGCTGAACTTAGCATACAGATGGTTTCGGCGGAGGGTTTTCAATACCCGAGACAAGTGAGCTGCGTATTCTTTATGGCTCTTAGAATACACTAGGATGTCATCAATGAACACGATGAAGTATTGATCTAGTGCATGATAAAAACCCTATTCATAAGATCCATGAAAATAACAAAGGCATAACCTTGAACTCGTACTGACCATATCGACATCGAAAGACCGTCTTTAGAATATCTTATTCTTTAACTCTCAACTGGTAGTACCTCGATTTTATATCGATCTTCGAAAAAATTGCAGTACCTTGTAACTGATCAAAGAGATCGTCAATAAGAGGTAAATGATACTTATTTTTCACTATTACATGAGTAAGCTCTTTGTAATCTATGCGAGGGAGTCGTCTTTCTTCTTCACGAATAACACTAGGGCACCCCAAGGGGAATTACTGGGGCAAATAAATTTTTTACCAAGAAGTTCGGAGATCAGGTTTTCCAATGATTCGAGTTTAGTATGACTCATGCGATAAGCTAGTTTTGACATAGGTTGTGTTCTAGGAAGCAAATCGATAGAAAATTCTATCTCCCGAGGGGAGGTAAACTACGTAGTTCCTCCGAAAAGACGTCTAGAATGTTACAAATAGTTGGAATGGTGTATACAACAGGATCGATATCCATATTCCTTTTTATTCAGAGATTAGAAAATAGAAAAATAAATTCATAAGATTTTTATTTCATTTTTGGTGAACATAAAGTTACAATCTTACTTTCACATTTGATGATTGCCCTATACTTTTCTAACCAATCCATACCTAAGATAACATCAAATTCTGAAAAATATAAAAATATAAGGTCTACTAACAGTTCTATTCCTGAAGCTTCTATTTTACAATTTTTATATACGCAATGAGCTTCTAAACGACCTCTAGAGGGAGTTTCTACTGCTAATACTTCATTTAAAGGTTCAGGCCTAATATTTTACTTACAAGCAAAAGTATAAGAAATAAAGCAGTGGGTAGCGCCTCTATCAATTAGATCTTGAGCAGAAATATCATGAATAAAAAGCATACCCAGATAAGAGTACGAGTGGCGAGGGCACCGGATTCATTAAGGTGGTACACACGACCCTAGGCTACTGGTCTGGCCATGTCCTTCGGCCACTAAGGATAAGCTTTCACAAAATGCTAAGTGCTTCCGTACTTATAGCAGGCGTTGTTCAAACACCGATAGGGCTTATCACCATACAAACATCCACAATGTTGACATGGTTAGGTAGGTCAGGCAAGGTGTCCAGTAGGTAGAGGCAAAGCAGGGAGAGGGGCAACTCAGGATCGTTTATCAGGATGGCTATTAACTGGGTTAGGCAGACTTTTTCTAGGTTGTTGGGTTTGGTATTGAGGTTGTTGGGTACAGACTCGGGCAATGCATTGGTGTCGAGTCGAGATAAGATCTTTGGCCAACTGGCCATGTTCCAACACCTCAGGATACGAGCTAGTCTTAGCATCGTGACCTGGTCATAGATATCGGCACGAAGGCCTTTAAGAAACTTCCTAGTTTTATGACTCTCGTGGGTGACCATTAGCGGGGCAAACCTAGACAGTTGGATTAATCGGGCTGCATATTGGGCAACTATCAAATTTTCCTAGCAGAGGTCCTGAAATTCCTCCTCTGTCTTCTCTTGAACATAGACAGGAAATTTTTTTTCAAAGAATGTATCTGTGAAAACCTTTCAAATGGTAGGGGCAGGTAAGACTTCCTTATTAAGCCGTCACCAATGTTTAGCTTCACAGGTTACCATGAAGGTTGCTAGGGGAACCTTTTCTTCCTTGGTTAGGTCTAAGATAGAGAAAATCTTCTCTATCCACAAGATCCAAGCTTCGGCTACTAAGGGGTCATGGCCTCCTTCAAAGTGGGTTGGGTTAAGTTTCCTAAACTCCACTATGTTGTAAGAGATAAAACTCTCAGTTGGGTGATAGTTAGGGGCAGGGGGGTATTGGCCTTTTTTTTATTTGGTTTTAGCCTACGACTACGGTTAGACCCTAGATGGCTCTGAAGAGTTCGGTAAACTCAACCCTAGTCGAATGATCCTGAGCCTAAGGTCTTTTGGTACGCTTTATATAAGGTCTTCCTTGCGTCATTCAAACAAAAAAAAAGGAAGACACGAGTTGGTGGTCTAATTCTCGAAAGAAGACATATCCTAAGTATTCTATAGTGGTTTTCTAACTACAGCCTCAGTTGTAAGGGGCTACTCCACGTAACCGCTCTGATACCATTTGTGATATGCCAAATACTAACTAAAGCAACCAGATACAAACACAGATTACGAGTGCATATAAGATAAATGTATACAACATAATAAATAATTACAATCCCTTATAAAATAATAATAGAGTTCCATACAACACTGAGGTAGAAAAAAATTAACTACAAGGCTCTACAAAAGATAGACTCATCAAAGTATAGGACAACTATGCACTCATAGAAGTTCATGGATCCACGAGATCCTAAAAGGCTTCAAGGGGAAGATCAATGATAGGTTTCTCACTATCTTCCTCATTTGGGGGGGGGGGGGGAGGGGGTGGAAAATGAGTGAGTTTAATATACTCAATAAAGAAAACAGTATTTAAATAACATCATAAGATTTCAAAGGTAATTAAAAGTACCATCATTATTTATCATCAAGAGTCATGTCAGGGGTCCTTTATTAATTATGAAAATAATTTATTTTATTAAAGAAAATATCAAATCTATCATGTCAAAGTCATATCATATCAATTAAATTAATCATGTTGAAAATAGAGAAAATAAAACAAATAACGACATGCTCTTTTTTTCATTTTATTCTTCACGCGAAGTCATTTTAACTTCCATCTAGGGAGGGCAATACGGATTCTCGATTACCCATATGGACTGGCCAATTCAATTTATTTTATAATAGCAATTTGCAGCTTGCTAAAACTAATAGCAAATTTATGGCTTGCCAAACCATGACATGATCTATAACCATAGCTGTGCCAACTATAGTGGTCCTACATATAAACTATGGCCACAGTCGTACTTCGCCAAAGATGACCCCTACAATCATATTGTGTTACCACTCTCGTCAGAGGGTACACTGTCATCCATAGAGAACAGTCCTCTCACGTCTTTTTGGACCAGATGAGGGAGAAACAGAAACTCCTCAGAGATAAAAAGTCTAATGAAATATTTTATGAATCATGCATACTGATACCGATACATATTTCTCATACTTAAATATCATGCTTTATTACTTCATTGTTGTACAATGTATCATGCATCAACATTTATCACAAACATTTAATCATTTTAATTAAACATGCAAATAATTGATTTACATACGTTCACAAAAACATGCATTAATATGTAATCGTTTTATTTAAGCATATAAAATTAAGCATGCAACCATTTAGTTTAAACTTCATTAATTTATTCTATAAATATTCTTTAAGATGTTTAAAGTAAATACTAAATTCCTTATCAAAACCTTGGTGTTTCTTACACTTTTTTTTTTGCTTTTCCTCTCCTTCTCTCTCTAGATCTCTCTTTCTCTCTAAAACCCTTTGGTGGATGGAAGAATAAAGTGGAAGTAATGAGGAAATGGTGAAGTAGAGGTACCTATTTATAAAAAATAGAGATCGTCAGATTTGCACCAAGTGGTAAAATTTGGTGAAGATAGAGAAATTCAAGGTGAAATGATGAGATGTAACGACCAGTGGATGTGATTGACGGATGTGACCGATGGATGGAAGATGGGACATGACGATGGCAGTAAAAATAGAGGCATGCTACCCAAACGACGATGACACATCGCCCAAGCGACGGCGACACACCACTCAAGTTAGAGGTCACCTAAAGGCAGCGTACGACACCCAAGGGTACAGTGCGCTCTACCTGAGGCACCACCCGTAACCCTAGCCTATCGCACGTGCAAGCTTACTACGCACAGGCCAACCATGCGGACGTCACGCGTACAAGGCGCGCGAAGTCGCACGCACGTTTGCGCGTGATGGGACGTATAGTTAGATTGCGCCTCGCACCATATGCATATGGGACATGCGCACAGGCGCATGTCCTGCGCTGGCTACGTTCGCGCATGTGCGAGCAGCATGTAGAGCCCGTGCGGGCAGGGCCTATTTTTTGCCGTTTCTCCTCCATTTTATCCTAAAATTATTTCAATTAAATTTAAATACAAATTATCTACACATAAATTAAATAAATAATTTAATAATTATTTAACTAAATAATACAAAATTAAAATATAAAATTTATTCAGAAATTCAAAATACAAAATTTAAAGAGTTTAAACGGCCTTAGGGCCCGAATAAATAGGGATTCGCATTACAAATTAAGCACAAAGGTCTGTCGGGGTGTTATACCTACCATATTTAGAAAGACGTGAGATGATCACTCCCTATGGATGACCACGTGAAAGCGCGTATGATATTCTAAGACCACTATGGTGAAGTAGGGTCGTGGTCATAGTCTTTAAGACCACAGTGGTTGGTACGATCGTGGTCATAGGTTATGCTATGGTGTGGTGAGCCACAAATCAGTTATGGTATAGTGAGCTGCAAATTTGTTGTGGTTGAGCAAGTTGTAAATTATTGTTAGTGTCACCACAATAGTAGTTAGGAGTCCATATTAGCCAATAGATAAAAAGTCATAATGAGCTTTGTGTGTAGCATGGTAAAAGACTTAATAATAGTAATTTTCTGATTTATTTGATTTTCTCCTTTGATGTGTTATCTTTATGTTATTTAATGATCTTAATATTAAATGCTTTTCTTATATCAATGGTAAGTAGAAAAAAGTATTTCCTTAAACACTTGTAATATTTTTTTTTAAAAATTTAGTTATGTCATTTTATTACTGTATGCCTTATTAAGTTTCATAGAACTCACCCCTTTCTATGTTGTACCCTCCCAGATGACGTTGAAGAAGATGTTTGCAATGAGTTGTCCAAGTTACCCCTTGAAGCTTACCTGGATCTCGTGGATCCCTGATCATTGACGAGTGCATGTCTTATTCTGCACTCTGATTAGTCCATTTACATTATGATAGAAGTGGCCCTCTTTTATATCTTTTTGTATTTTGTATTTTGTTGCCACTTCTGGCCTTAGTTGTATATGTAATTGAAAACTCATATATTTTGTAAAGAATTTTGTAATGAAAAAATTTCCACTACATATATTCTATTTAAGTGCACTCATATTCTGTACTGATATCTAGAACCCTTATGCTATAATTAGTATTAGGATGTTACAGTATGTATATGTGTATAGTGACATAGATAATGCATTCCTTTATTATTCATTGAGCAAAATGGTTGGTTAGTTATGATTATTTTATTTTTATTTTTATTTTAAGTTTTAAGCTCCTTTACTTTGGGGGGGAATTATTTTTTTGTCCGATAGGTTGAAATAATTGAAGTGTTTGCAATAAAAGAACCTTTGATGCTTCAGTTTTCTAAATTGTCCACCTTATGAATGGCATTTAAAAGTTTTGAGGATATATGCTGGAAGCTGTGTTTTTTTGTTATTTTTTCTACTGGTAATGCATTTCCTTAGTCATTAGAATTTATGAGCACCTTAATATAATGCAAGACAAAAAATTATACTCATGTTCATATTTGCTTTAAGGTTTATTGAGAGAAGCAAACACTTCAAGATTTCTTGATGTTACTTTTAAGTCAAATTTTATAAATAATGGAAGTATTTTTCATTGCTTACACTTAATCAAAAAGAGATGAGGAAATTCGTCATATTTAGAAATATTGTTAATTTGGTAATATGAGGTATAACATCCAAAAATGCACAAAGATAGTCACTCTTTTAGTGCATGTACAGATAGGGACAAAACTCTTTTGTCCATTCTTGATTTTTTTAAAAAAAAATTTATGCTTTGAATTCTCACATTTGACTTGGTGATTGGTCATAATTCTAGTTTGTACTCATTTAATGTTCAATGTTATTGCTAAGATACTAAAGAATTCCTTACTATAACCGTAACGTATCTAGATCTGTCTCTCAGGTGAAGAAGAAAAGGGTCTTGTGAGCTTCCTACTTCCTTCCACTTATTTCTCTCTCTCTAAAATCTCCTCTCTTTCTCTCTCAAAATTTGCTAGAATTGAAGAAAAAAAGTGGTGAGAAATGAAGAGGGGAGGAAGGCTTTATAAAGAGGTAAGGAGGGCTAGATTCATGCCACTTGGCAAAAATTGAAGAGACCAAGTGGAGCAAAGTGGGTGGCCATGGGACACACATGACAAGGGGAGTTACCCGACATGACCAGCTGTCACGTCGGCAAGGTGGTCCACAACTTGGCAACAAGCAAGCTGCCTGGTCGCCTGCGCAGGCACCCATATAGCACACTGTGCGCTGACAGATCGCGGCATGCATGCACGCAGGCTGCTGACGAATGAGCCCGCTGTTTTTTTCCAATTTTTCCTCTTTTTTGTTTTGTTTTGTTTTGCTTCTTTTCCTTCTCATTTTTTTATTAATTTTTCTTGAAATTAGGCTTCATTAACTTAAATAAAATAATATTTAAAAATAAATAAATTAAAGTGAAAATAAAATTTAAAGCAAAATACTGATGAAGTTCAAATGGCCATGTGGCCCAAAAATAATAGAGTTTGACATCTTGGTTTTGCACAAAGGTTTGGAGTGTTACATTTTCTCTTCTTAAATTTTTTTCCTTTTATGTTAACTAATATTCCCCAAAATTCCAATTTAAAGTTTCAACGATTGAAGGCTCAATAGGCATTTTAGGCATAAAAGGTCACTTTTTTTCCTTGAGAGATTTTCTCCCTCTCTCAGGAGATTTCTCTTTTTGATTCTCATTTCAATTATTTTTAAAGTTTTCGAAGTGTTTCCTCACTTCCTAAGGTGTCGTATTAGCCTTAAGAATGTTTCATAGCTTAGAAAACTCGGTTTTCACTTTAAGGGAGAATTCACTCCTAAAAGGGTTTTTTTGCTCTAATTTTAGTGTTTTCACTCTATTTCACTTGAAACTTAGTCTTTAAACTTAGTATGTAATACTTAACACATGCACATGCACAATCACACATGGCAAACATGTGAGATTATCTTAGTGATTCTCCAGGCTATCACAACTAGAATAGCAGGAGATGGTGAGGGAGTTGGGTTCCAAACCGAGACACTACAAGAATGGGTGTGTTTTCTAAAAGGGAAGAAGAAATTTGGTAAGAACGGTTTTTTGTCATTTTTTTTGTTAAACCATGGTCCAAGGTATAAAGAGGAAAACTTATGACAAGACAAGAACCAAGAAGTAAGATATGTCTTTTTTGTATGAGGGGAACTGAGTAAGAGGAATAGTTACGGAGTTAAAGGGTTAGAGGTAAATTATTATAAAGACTTAAGATTTAACCCCCCTCTACTCTCAGTTTTTACTTGATTGACAATATTTTTCACATGTCTAATCGATGGGCAAAATTGTGAATTTTAAGTTCTATTGTATTTTTCCCTAAATTGAATTTATTTGGTAGGTCATAACATTTTCCTAACACATTCACAACTTTGATTTCTTTACATACAACCTTCTTAAAGGTTCGTTTTACAAGGTTACTCAATATTTTAGTATGGAGAAATGACAATTTTTTTACATGAAAATAAATAGTGAAAGCTCAATTTAAAGTCATAATAAGGTTTATCTAATCTTTTTGATGTGATTTTGAGAAGAACCAAATTAGTTCCAAAGAAGGAATTCTACAAGAAGCAGGCTTCCCACAGGATAAACACCCGCAAAGCTAGGGAAATTATCGGCAAGCACGATAGCAGCATAAGGCCACCTAAGAAATGCCCTCGAGAGGGGAATTTTACCCTATGGGTTGAAGATGTTTATAAAGATTTCCATGAGACCAAAACCAAGAAAGAAGTTCCAATATTCTAAGTCCTAAACCATCTCAAGAGGGAAATGAAAAACTTTAAGTGGGTTTGGGCTTAACTCAAGAAGGACAACCCAAGAGTCCTTTAAAAAGCCCAAACCGTGAGCCTAAGAGAGATCCTATGAAGAGTGAGCCCTTAAAGACCCAAAAGAAGATAAGTCCAAGGCCTTGTGGCTAAGGAGGATCTCAGAAAATGAAGGCCATGCATGCGGGCAACCTTGCTTGCATGTGCGGGCATGCACATGTAGGCAAAAACCCCCGTGCGTGAGGATCCTCCTCACCCAATTCCCTCCCCTTCTCTAAGTTGGAGTTTTGAATTCTTTTTGTTTTATACTTGTGGCAATAATGGGATAAGGGAGAAGAGACCATGTCTTGTTGAAAGAAGAGTCTTAAAGCATAAAAAGGCATGCAAGAAATCAATCCCGTTGGAGTAAGACTCCCACCTAGGCGGGAGTGTCCAACCCGCATAAAGAGTTCCAATTTTTAACATTTGTTTTATATATTTTTCTTAATTAATTTTTAGGTGATTTCATTCCTAAAGAGTTGTACATGAATTAAGAAGGAGACTTCAAGATAAACATCAAGTTATGACATTGAAACGCATTGAGGAATTTGGCCAAAAAGCTCAAGGAGTCTAATCCGAATTCTCACTCTCTTTTAAAGGAATTTCATTTATTCTTCAACTTATCTTGTTTAAATTAATTATTTAATTGCAAGGGGATCAAATCAAGGCAACTAAAGAGTAAGGAGAAGTCTAGATTCGGCCAAAGAGGAAGAGATATTATCTAATTTAATATTATTACTTTAATTATTATTTTATTTTTTAGTATTATCTTTAAGTATATTTAATTATTATTTTAGTCCTAAGATTTGAAAAAGTTTATTAATTAGATAGTGCGACATCCAAAATGCTAATTAAGGCATGTGAGTGTCTAGAAATAGAATTACGAGTGTATGATAAAAATTATATGCAGCGGAGCAAATTAATACAAATTAAATATGTGAGTTCCAATTACACATATATATATATATATAAAACTGAGGCCAAAAGTGGCTACAAAATACAATGTCAAAATACAAAAGAGGGCCACTTCTTTCACTATGCTATTGGACTCATCAGAGTGCGGAAACGATCATGCACTCAAGTTTTGGATCCATGAGATCCTCATAAACTTCAATGGGTAGGTCAGCTGGTGATTCCTCATTCTTTTCCTCATCTGGCGAGGGCATACAAAGAGTGAGTTTTATATGCTTAGTAAGGAAAATAATATTTAAATAACATCATAAGATTTTAAAGGTGAATTATTCTAACATAAATATTTACCATTTGGTTACTTCATAGAACTATCTTACCTTATGAAAATAATTTATTTATTAGAGAAAATATCACATTAATATAATCAAGACAAACACACAACATACAACATAATAGAGAAAATCAAATAAATCATGAAATACTCATATTTTTGTATCATACTTTGCGAAGTCATTACAACTTCCATCTCTGAAGGCAGATACAGATTTCTGACTACCCATGTGAAATGACCATATAAGATATAGATAATGACAATTTTCTCAAGCACATTTTCGGCTTGCCAAACCACGATACAATCTATGACCACGGTTGTACCCACTATAATGGTCCTATCAGATATCCTATAGTCATGACAGTACTTAGCCATAGGTGACCCCTAACAGATATTTGCGTCATCACTCTCATCAGAGGATACGCTGTCGTCCATAGGGAGCGGTCCTCTTACATCTTTCCAGACTAGATGGGGAAGGAAAAAATAGATACCCCTCAAAGACAAAAAGCCTAACGAGACACTTGATGTGTTATGCATGTCAATACATATACATACTTTGGACTATTCATGCTTCATTCCACTTTTCTTCTTTTTTTTTATTTCTTTTTCTTCTTATTTTTTAGATACCCTTATCGGTTTCATATAATTATAATTACATACAAATCATTAAGTGTCTATCACTCACATAACTTGCTTGAAATTAAGAATAATTCAACTTATTAAGCCTACAAACACAAAGCATACAAAATAGAAAAAATCATAAAATTATCAATTTAATCTTTTTTATCTGAAATTAACTCTTAAGACATTTAAAGAAATACTAAATTTCTTACCAAAACCTTGATAATTTCTTTTACATCATTTTTCTTTTCTTCTTCTCCTTCTCTCTCTAGATCACATTTTCTCTCTCTCTAATTCTTGAAAGGTAGAAGAATGAAATTATGAAGAAAATGGGAAGGAAGGGCCCCTATTTATAGAAAATGAGAGCCGTTGGATTTGCAGTAAGTGGCAAAATCTGGTGAAGAGAGAGAGAAAAAGATGCTCGGCACAAAAGATGGAGGAGGAAGACATCCTCCACTAGTAGCAGTACTAGGAGCAGCAGCACACTGCCTGAGGTGGGCAGCGGCACACAGTCCTAGATGGTAGTGGCCAAACCCGCTCGGTGCATAGCAGGATTAGCTTGTAGGCGCACGGGCTACCCTGCCATGCTGCAGGGCTAACCTGCAGGCGCACAGGCTACCCTGCCATGCGCGCAAGAGCTAGCCTGTGCATGCGCAGGGCCTTGGTGCGCTGGGTGTCGTGCGTGCAGGCCTATTGGATACAGGCCCTAGGAGCATAGGGGCTTATTCGTGCAGGACTGTTGCACAAATGACGCACGCACAGTGTACAGTGCCCATCTGCATGCGAGGGGAGATGTGAATGGCCCACCAGCGTGCGATAAGACACCCGCAGGATTGGCCTCGCGCTGTGCACGTGGATGGGATGGGCACACTATGCACACGTCCTGCACTTGTTATGCGTGTGTGTGCGTGCGCTCAGCGCACGGGCGCCCGCTCGAACAACTCTTTTTCATAAGATTTTATGCCATTTTACATTTTTCTGAAATTTCATTTATTAAAATAAATAAATAATTAGATTAAAATAAAATAATTAAAACTAATAAAATTAAAATAAATAAAAATCAGCATAATTTACGATTTACGTTAATATTCTGCGAAATAAAATAAATGAGTTCAGTATGGCCTTACAGTCGGAATAATTAGGGTTTTCCAAATACAAATTAAGTACAGTGGTGAGCGGGGTGTTACATCCCCCACCTTAGAAAACTTTGGTCCCTAAATTTATCTCGAACTAGTCCAAAAACTTTTCTCTCATCTCGCTTTCCTACTCCTGAGTCGCCTATTCTGGTATATGATACTGCCATTGTACCTTTTCAATGGGAATCGTCTTGTTACGCAAGACCTTCTCGGTCCATCCAAGAATCTCCACAAGGATTTTTTCATATGTCATATCAGCTTGTATTTGTGTTTCATTGTGAGGAATGATATAAGAAGGATCAGGACAATATCTTTTGAGCATCGAGACATGAAAAATATCATGTAAACCCATAACGTCTCGAGGTAGAGTAAGGTAGTACGCTGCGGGTCCAATGCGTTCAATGATCTAAAAAGTCCTACATAACGTGGGCTCAACTTACCTCTTTTCCCAAACTGCATCTTCTCCTTGTAGGGATAAACTTTGAGGAAAACTTGGTCTCCTACGGCAAGTTCCATAGGTCACTACAATTATCAGCGTAACTCTTCTACTGGCTCTAAGTGGTAGCCATGTTCTTATGAATGATCATAACCTTCTCAATAGTCTCTTGAATGAATTCTGGCTCCAAATGACGCTAATTTCTGACTTCGCTACAATAAGTGAGAGAATGGTAGGGTCTACCAACAAGGCTTCATATAGAGCCATGTTGATGCTAGAATGATGACTGTTATTATAAGTAAATTCATATAGAGGAAGATACTTATACCAATTATTGCCAAAGTCAAGGACGCAAGCACACAAAATGTCTTCTAACGTTTAGATCGTATGTTCTAACTGACCATCCGTTTTGGGATGATAAGTGGTTCTGAAGTACAATACAAATTGTCCAGAGCTTCTTGAAAGCTATCCCAAAGGTGAGAGGTAAATTGAGGATCTTGATCGAACACAATGGATGAGGAAACACCATAAAGTCGAACAATCTCATCAACATAAAGGAGGACTAATTTGCTGGTAGAGTCAGTGGTCCTGATGGGCAAGAAATGGACGATCTTGGTTAGTCTATCAATAATGACCCAAGTAGCATTTCTTCTGAAACATGTCCTTGGCAATCCGGTGACAAAATCCATGGTTATATGCTCCCAAATCCATTCAGGAATCGGAAGACCTTGTAATAAACCGCTGGGTCTCTGATGTTCTGCCTTAATCCTATGGCATGTAAGGCATCGGGAGACGTAATCGATATATCCTTCTTCATTCCCGGCCATCAGTATTGACTCTTTAAATCTCGGTATATCTTGGTACTCTCGGGATGGATGGATAACTTGGAGGCATGGGCGGTCTTGAAAACATCCGTCCTTACACCGACAAGAACCCAAATTTGGTTCCTAAATCTAAACAGCTCATCATTTGAAATTCTAAAATTAGAAAATTCGTCAGAAGAGAACTTATTCAGATTCTTAGTGAGTTCCTGATCCATGGACTAAACATCCCAAATCTTCATGAAGAGATCTGGCAAAACTCGGATATGAATGAGATAGGCACCTTTACCATAATAGTTGAGGTGGAGTGACTTTATAGTATCCATTAATTTCCAACTAGAGGCCATGGTTTGGACCAACATTGCGGACTCCTTTCAACTTAGTGCATCAGTGACTACATTTTCTCTACCAGGGTAATAGATAATCTTGCAATCATTGTCCTTCAGAAGATCCATCCAGTGTCTCTATCTCATATTTAACTCCCTCTACAGGAAGATATACTTCAAATCGCTATCAACACCCTCCTACCCTCAACTATCGCCCAGCAGAAAGATCTATTTCCCATAACATTGTCTAGTTTAAAAGGCTAAACCCACTCCATTTTGAAGGAAGCCCTGACCCCTTAGTTGTAGAAGTTTGGATCCTGCAGATAGAAAAGTTTTCTTTATTATAGATCTAACTAGTCCCCCCTTACAGCCTTTATGTTGACTAGAGAAGTCGAACACTAGTGGCGGCTTAAAAAAGATGTCCTACTCTCCCCTACCACTTGGGAAATTTTCATGGATGCCTTCTTTGAAAACTTCTTCCCTGTATACATCCAAGAGAAGAAAGAGTAGGAATTTCAGGATCTCCACAAGGAAAATATGACAATTGCCGGCTATGCAGTCAGGTTTACCCTTTGATGGTCACCCCGGAGAGTTGCAAGGCCAAAAAATTTCTAAAGGGCCTTCGTGTAGATATCTACGACCAGGTAGCGATGCTGAGACCTATCTCCTATATCGAGATGCTTGAACACACTCAGTTGGTCGAAGACCTTATCTCAGGCCAGCACTAATGTATTTTCCCAGTCTGCCCTCAACAGTAGTAACACTAAACCCAACCACAAATAAGAAGGTTATCAAACCTTGTCAACAGCCACCCTGACAAATGACCTTAAGTTGCCTCTCCTCTTGCTCTACCCCCACCTACTGGAAATACTACCCAACCATGTCAGCATTGTAGGTACTTTCATGGTGATCAGCACTGTCGGCATTTACACAACTCCTGTTACAAATGCCATAGCACTCAGTGCATCGTGAGGGATCGTCCTCAGTAGCCAAAGGACATGGCTAGACCTATAGCCCAGAAACGTGTTTATCATCTCGGTGAGCCCAATCCCCTTACCACTCCTACTATTATCCAGGATTTATTTTCTATCCATGATACCACTACTTGAGCTTTGATTGATATGGGTGCTACCCATTATTTTATTTCTTGTTCTATTCTTTATAATTTAGATATCAAACCTGAACCTTTGAATGAAATATCAGCAGTAGAAACTCCCTCTAGAGGACTTCTAAAGGCTCATTATATGTATAAAAATTATAAAATAAAAGCCTAAGGAGCTAAACTATTAGTAGATCTCATACTTTTAGGTTTCTCAGGGTTCGATATTATTTTAGGTATGGATTGGTTAGAGAAGAGAAGGCAATTATAAAATGTGAAAACAAAGTTGTAACCCTTTGTTCACTAAAAATGAAATAAATATTTATTTGTTAACTTAAGGAAAAACTTATATGCATGAATTTTTCCTTTTTTCTAACCTTTGAGTGAACAGAAACATGGATACTGACCTCGTAATTTTTACAATCCCTATGGTTTGCAACTTTTCATATGTTTTTCTGGAGGAGTTGCTTGGTTTACCTCCCCCATGGGAAATAGAATTTTCCATCAATCTACTTGCAAGAACTCAACCAATCTTGAAGCCTTCTTATTGCATGAGTAGCACCGAACTTGCTGAACTTGAGCGTCAACTCTCTCAGCTTCTTGGGCTGAAGTTTATCCAACCCAGTCATTCTTCTTGGGGTGCCCTAGTGCTATTCGTAAAGAAGAAAGATGGTTATCTTTGGCTATGCATCAACTACAAAGAGCTTAAGTAGGTAACAATAAAGAGTAAGTATCTCTTACCCCACATTGATGACCTTTTTAACTAGTTGCAAGGTGCTATAGTTTTCTCAAAGATTGACATCATATCAGGATACTATGAGTTGAGAGTGAATGAGAAGATATTCCCAAGATAACTTTTCGATGCCGGTGCAGTCAGTTCGAATTCAAAGTTATGCCTTTTGGATTGACTAATGCCCCTACTATTTTCATGGATCTTATGAATAGGGTCTTCCAACATGCAGTGGATTAATATGTCATGTTTTCATTGATTACATCCTAGTGTACTTGAAAAACTGCAAAGAACATGCACCCATATGCCCCGTGTATTAGAGCCTCCATCAGAATCACTTATACGCAAAATTCAGTAAGTGTTCATTTTGATTAGACTGAGTCTCTTTCCTCGGTCATGTGATTTCCAGCGAAGGAGTTTCTATTGATCCTTTTAAAGTTAAAGTTGTAATTAATTAGAGTCGACCAACCAATGTTGCTAAGGTACGTAGTTTCTTGGGTTTGGCCGGGTACTACTGGCGATTCATTGATGGGTTCTCTAAGATTGCAACTCAATTGACCTGCCTCACCAGGAAGGGTGAAGAATGTGAAGATAGTTTTGTTAAACTAAAGTATCGCCTCACCTCTGCTCCAGTATTGATCCTCCCTAATGGTACTAGACAATTTCAAGTTTTCTGTGATGCATGTCACGTAGGTTTGGGATGTGTTTTGATGCAACACGGTCAAGTAGTTGTTATAGATCGAGACAGTTGAATCCTCATGCGCGTAATTACCCCACACACGCTTGGAGTTGGCTGCCATCATCTTTTCCCTAAAGATATGGCACCACTATCTGTATGGTCAAACATTTAAAATTTATATTGACCATAAAAGTTAAAAATATTTGTTTTCTCAAAGAGAACTGAACATGAAGTAGAGGTGTTGGATGGACCTCCTAAAAGACTATGACTACAAGATCCTCTAGCATCCTGATAAAGGCAATGTAGTTGTTAACGTCTTGAGTCGAAAGGAATCTGCTTTGTTGGCTCGAATGATGGCCTCCATTGGAAAATAATTGATGCAATATAGGTGCTCCGCCTCAATCACTATGGCAGTAGTGCCTACCTCGCTTAAATTTGGGCCTTGCCTGATCTTTCATGAAGATTTAAAAAGTTCAATCCACCAACCCCGAGATAACTCAAAACCTTGGTTAGTTTACTTCTGATAAATTTTTTAATTTCAAGCTTACAGATGATGGCTTGCGTTAATTTTGAGATCATATTTGGGTTCCTACTGCAGTTACAACATATGTTCTAAAGATAGCTCATGACTCCAAGTTGTTTATTCACCCTGGAAGTACCAAGATGTAGAGAGACTTTAGGCACTAATACTGGTGGCCTAGAATGAAAAAAAAATATTGTCAGGGAGTTTAGGTGGAGCATCAGAGACCCAGCAGTTTATTGCAAGGCCTCCCTATTCTGAAATGGAAGTGGGAGCATTTGACCATAGACTTTATCATCGGTTTACCAATAACCAGTTACTGTTGTAATACAATTTAGGTCATTGTAGATAGGTTGACCAAGATCGCCTATTTTCTACCTATCAGTACAACTAACTCTACTAGCAAGTTAGCCTGACTATACGTCGAAGAGATTGTTCGACTCCATGGCATCCCCTCTTCTATCGTTTCAAATAGAGACCCCCGATTCACCTCCCATTTCTGCGATAATTTTTAGGAAGCCCTTGGTTTGGTATTGTATTTTAGTACTGCCTATCACCCCTAAACTGATGGTCAGTTAGAGTGTACCATCTAGACACTCAATCATATGTTGTGCGTTTGTGTTCTTGACTTTAATGACAATTGGTATGAGTATCTTCCTTTATGTGAATTTACTTATAACAAGAGTTATCATTCAAACATCAACATCGCTCCATATGAAGCCCTATATGGTAGGCTCTGTCATTCCCCAACATTACTTGGGACTAGACTACATTCAGGAGACCATTGAGAAAGTTGTCATTATTCACAAGAACCTCACCACCGCTCAGAGTTGTCAGAAGAGTTACACTGACAACCATAGGAGACCACTGGAGTTTGCCGTTGGCGATCATGTCTTCCTCAAGATCTTCCCTTACAAAGGTAAAATGCAGTTTGATAAGAAGGGAAAGTTGAGCCCTTGACTTGTGGGACCTTTTTTGATCGTGGAATGTACTGGACCCGTGGCGTACCGCTTTGCTCTTCCTTTAGAGTTCGCGGGTTTGCATGATGTTTTCTATGTCTCCATGCTTAAAAGGTACTACCTTGACCCTTCTCACATTATTCCAGACCAAGAAATGTAAATCTAAGTGGATATGACTTATGAGTAGTTTTAACTAAGATCCTTGATGGGATTGATAAAGTCTTACGCAACAAGAGAATCCCAACAGGAAAGTTGTAGTGGCAACACCACACTCCAGAATAGGCGATATGGGAACTAGAGAAAGAAATGTGAAAGAAATTTCCTCATCTATTTATAACGAATTTGGAGGACCAAATTTTTTAAAGGTACGGAAAATGTAAAACCACAGAACCTTTGTGCTTAATTGTTGTATAAAACCTCTAATTATTCGGGCCCTAAGGCCATTTACTCTTTAAATTTATATTTTTGAATTTTTAAATGAAATCGGGTTTGAAATTTAAAATTTAAAAAGTTACATACTTATTACTTATTTATTTAGGTATTTAATTATTATTTTATTTATTTTTACTAATTTTGAAAATCTCAGGAAACGAAGAGGGAAAGCAGCAAAGAAATCCCGCGAAAACTCTTTTCCCATCTGCGTGCGCAGCTAGCACAGGTGTGACATCCTAAATACTAATTAAAGCATAAGTGTACCATATACAAAAATAGATTACGAGTGCATATAAGATAAATGTATGCAGTAGAATAAATAAGTACAAATTCCTTACAAAATAATAATAGAGTTCCATATAACACTGAGGCAGAAACAAAATTAAATTACAAGCCTCTACAAAAGATGGACTCATCAGAGTGTAGGACAACTATGCCCTCATAATGATTCATGGATCCACGGGATCCTCAAAGGCTTTAAAGGGTAGATCAGCGATCAGTTCCTCACTATCTTCCTCATTTAGGGGGGCATGGAGAGGGGTGAGTTCCATATACTCAGTAAGAAAAATAATATTTAGATAACATTATAAGATTTTGAAGGTAATTAAAAGTACTATCATTACTTACCACCAGAAGTCATGTTAGGGGTTCTTTATCGATTATAAAAATAATTTATTTTATTAAAGGAAACATCAAATCTACCATGTAAAGGTTATATCATATCAATCAAATTAATCATGCTGAAGATAAAAAAAAATCAAACAAATCGTGATATGCTCTTTATTTCATTTTATTCTTCGCGCAAAGTCGTTCTGACTTCCATCTACTGAGGGCAATATGGATTTCCGACTACCCATGTGGAATGACTAATTCAATTTATGTTATAACAATAGTTTACAACTCACTAAACTAACAACACGTTTACAACTTGCCAAACCATGACACGATCTATGACCACGGTCATGCCAACCACAGTGGTCCTACATGTAAACTATGGTCACAACTGTACTTTACCACAAGTGACCCCTACAACCATATCGTGTCACCACTCTTATCAAAGGGTACACCGTCATCCACAGGGAGTGGTCCTCTCACATCTTACCAGACTAGATAGGGAAGAAATAAAAAGCCCTTAGAGATAAAAAGCTTAATGAAATATTTTATAAATCATACATACTGATACCAATACATATAATTTCTTGCTTTATTACTGTATCATGCTTCAACATTTATCCCAAGCATGTAATCACTTAAATTAAACATACAAATAATCGATTTATATACGTTCGCAAAAACATGCATTAACACAAAATCATTTTATTTAAGTTTATAAGATTAAGCATGCAACCATTTAATTTAAAACTTCATTAATTTAATCTAAAAATACTTATTAGGATGTTTAAAAGTAAATACTAAATTCCTTACCGAAAATTTAGTGTTTCTTACGCCTTTTCTTTTTCCTTTCCTCTCACTCTCTCTTTAAAATCCTTTGGTAGATAGAAGAATGAAATGGAAGTGTTGAGGAAATGGTGAAGTGGGGGTCCCTATTTATAGAAAATGGGGACCGTTAGATTTGCGCAAAATGGCAAAATCTAGTGAAGAGAGAGAAAGTAAAGGTAAAATAATGAGATGTGACAACTGATGGATGTGACCAACGGATGGACGATGTGATGTGATGATGGCATGAAAATGGAAGGCACACCACCCAAACAATGATGGCACATCGCCCAAGCGATGGTGGCATGCCACAGAAGACGACGGCGACCTGCTGTCCAACTGGCAACGCATGGCACTTGAAGGCGGCGTATGCTGCCCCAAACTACTGCGTGTTGTAGGCCTAGCTAGCCGTGAGTGCAGGCCTATGCGCGCATGCCTAACACGTGCAAGCCTCCTATGCGTAGGCTTCCTGTGATCAGGCCTACTGCGCAGACAGCGCCTGCCCGTCCGCTTGCAATGGGACGAGCGAGCAGACCACACCTCATGCCCCATGCATATGGGATATGCACACAGGAGCATGTCCTATGCTGGCCCCATGAGCTGGACGCGCAAAAGGTCCTTTCCGCAGGATTTTTTGTCATTTTTCCTCTGTTTTTCTCATGAAATATTTTTAATTAAATTTAAATACAGATTATCTAAAATAAATCAAATAAAATAATTTTAATAATTATTTAGCTAACTAAAAAAATTAAAATATGAAATTCTAGAAATTTAAAATACGAAATTCAAAGAGTTTAAACGGCCTTAGGGCCCGAATAAATAGGGATTCACATTAAAAATTAAGCAGGAAGATTTTCAGTGTGTTACAACAAACGTGCGCCCACACGAAGATCCCATCTATGTGGGGTACAAGACGTGCAGTCTATGCGTGCATCACATTTTAGATAGACGACACGCGACTCTGGGTGCTTCTTTGAGCGGTAGGCTTGGGTGATGTGCGCACTGCCACCATTTGGCCGACGAGCCGCTGCCATTTGGAAGGCATGCACTATCTCTCGGCTTGCATGCCTTTGGTCTTTGTGTCATTATTGTATCACTATCATCTTGTTGGTCATCTATCAGTCACGTTTGTCAGTCGTCGCATCACATCAGTCACTTTTTCCCTCCATCTCTCCTCACGGATTTGCACCATTTGTAAAAAATCTAACGGTTCCCTTTTTCTATAAATAGGTACCCTCCCCACTTCTCCTTCATCACTTCATCTTCATTCCTTCCATTAACTAAAGCAATTCTAGAGAGAGAGAGAAGGAAAGAATATAAGAAAAAGGAGCATAAGAAAGACTTCAAGCTTTCAGTAAGGAAACTTGGTATTTATTTTCACGTTCTAAGAAGTATTTCTATATTAATAAAAGGAATATTGCATGAATAAGAAATGGCTTATTACATGTTTAATTGTTGTTATGATTTAAATATATTTACGTATATATTCCATGACTTGCATGATTTTTGTCATTCTAACAAGTAAATAAGTAGATATAATGAATATGATGGCATGATGATGCAAAAAGCATGTTGTTATTAACAAACATATGAATGAATATTGACGTTGCATGTATGATATTTTAATTAACATGATTCATTAGGCTTTTTATCTTTATGGGGTTCTATTTCTCTCCCATCTAGTCTAAAAAAACGTGAGAGAACCACTCCCCTTGGATGGCAGTGTACCCTCTAATGAGAGTGGTGATGCAATATAATTGTAGGGGTCACCTTGGTGACATACAATCGTGACTATTATTTACATGTAGGACCACTACAGTTGGCATGCCGTGGTCATGGTGTGACAAGCCGTAAATGTATTGTGGTTTAGCAAGTGTTGAAAATGATGTGAAATGAAATGGTCATTCCACAGTGGTAGTCGAGAATCTGTATTGCTCTCAATAGATTGAGATCGAAACGACTTTGCACGAAGAATAAGTAAAAAATAAAATGAAAGCATGATATGATATAATTTATTTGATTTTCTCTATTTACATTACATGATTATATGTTTGATAAGATTGATTTGATGTTGAAGTTTTTTAAAAACAAACAAAATATTTTCTTTGTTATTGAAATTGACCCCATGCATGTTCTTCAACGATAAGCGGATAAGATATTATTCATAAGTTTAATTACTTTAAAATTTTAGTAATATCGATTAAATACTATTTTCCTTATGGAGTATATGGAACTCACCTCTTTCCATGATCTCCCTTCAGATGAGGACGATAATGAAGAACCATTAGCTGACTTACCCATTGAAGCCTTTGAGGATCTTGTGGATCCATGAACCGTTACCAGTGCATGTTTGTCCCGCACTTTGATGAGTCCATTTTTAGAGAGGCTTGTAATTATTTTGTGTTGCCTTAGTATTATAAGATTTGGAACTCATATTTTATTTTATAAGGGATTGTAATATATTTTATTCCACTTATATATAATTATTTTAATGCACTCTTATCTGTCTCTGTATCTGGCACCCTTATGCTTCAATTAGTATTTGGGATGTCACATGACAACGACTATCATTCAAGGTACACTTTCCATTTATAATTCTATTGCTCTTGTTTTAATTGATATTGGTGTCACCCACTCCTTTATATCTTGTAAATTTTCTAAGAATTTGACAGTCAAGCCTGAACCTTTCGAATAAACCTTGGTTATAGAGACACCAATTAAGGGGACTTCTAGAATCTCATGTTATGTATAGGGCCTATAAAGTGAAGGTTTCAAGTAGAGAATTAATCGTAGAACTTATGCTCCTAGATTTTTTGTATTTTGAGTATAGATTGGTTAGAGGCCTATCGTGCCATTATTGACTATTATAATAAAACTATAATCCTCCGCCCCCTTAAAAAGAAATAATATTATAACAAAGACAAATGGAAAATTTTAATTTTATACAAATGAATGTTTTATGAATAAAGTTTTGAATGTTTTTATGAAAAAATTGAATGTGTTTAACATTTCATATGAAATGCATGATAAAGATTTTGAAGTAAATTACCCCTTTTTTCTAACCTTTGTGATGCATAGGCAAATGGATTCTGAAAACTCAATACAAACAATTCCTATTGTCTATGACTTCCTAAATATTTTTCCCGATGAGCTTCTAGGTCTACCACCTAAACAGGAGATTGAGTTCTCCATCGACCTAGTTATAGGGACATAACCCATCTCTAAAGCCACTTATCGGGTGGACCGAGCAGAATTTTGGGAGTTTGGTCATCAAATTATAGCACTAAGAGAAAAGAAGTTTATCAAACTGAGTAATTCTTTATAGAGTGCTTCAGTCTTGTTTGCCAAGAAAAAGGATGGGACCATCCGATTGTGTATTGATTACAAAGAGCTTAACCATGTGACAATTAAAAAACAAGTATTCATTGCCCTATATTAATGACCTGTTTGACTTGTTACAAGGTGCACAAGTCTTCTCCAAGATTGATCTTAGGTCAGGCTATCACTAGCTGTGGGTTAGAGACATTCCCAAGAAAGTGTTCTGCTGTAGGTATTGCCACTTTGAATTTAGGGTCATGCCCTTCGGGTTAACCAATGCTCCTACAGTATTCATGGACCTCATGAACTTTCTGCACTGGATCATTACATTATTATTTTTATCGATGACATCCTACTATATTCCAAGGACCATCAAGAGCATGTTGTCCACCTAACTCAAGTTTTAAGAACTCTTAGACAACACAAGTTGTATGCCAAGTTCAGTAAGTGCTCCTTCTGATTAGACCGAATCTCTTTCCTTGGTCATGTTGTTTTTGGTGATGGTGCTTCTGTGGATCCCTTGAAGGTCGATGCAGTGATTAATTGGAGTTAGTTAATAAATGTACTAAGTTTCGTAGCTTTTTGAGCTTGACGGGATATTCTTGTCGCTTTATTGAAGACTTTTTTTGCATTACCGCTCCTATGACCTGCCTTGCCAGGAAGAATGTTATTTTCTAATGGGACCTTACTTGTGAAGAAAGTTTTGTCGAACTCAACCATCAACTTACCACTACCCCAGTGTTAATTCTTCCTGACAATATCGGTCAGTTTTAGATTTTTTGTGATGCGTCTCATGTTGGTTTGGGATGTGTGCTCATAAAAAATGGTCGGGTAGTCACTTATTGTTCTAGACAGTTAAAGCTGCATGAATGGAACTACGCCACTCATGACCTTGAGCTTGTCGGCATAGTCTTTGCCTTCAAGATATGGTGTCACTATTCGTATGGTCAAACTTTTGAGATCTACACTAATCACAAGAGTTAGAAGTACTTATTCTCCCAAAGGGAACGAAATATAAAAAAGATGTGTTGGATGGACCTTTTGAAGGAATATGACTATAAGATCCTCTACCACCCAAGTAGGGGTAATATAGTCATGGAGGCCCTTAGCAAGAAGAACATGGCTTTGTTAGCCATTGATGATGGTTTCCAGTTAGAGAATGTTTAAAATGGTTCAAGATCTCTAATTGAACCATTATGGCAAGAGTGCGTACCTTGCCTAAATTTAAATCCAGCCCACTCTCATCTATAGAATCTAAGAAGCCTAGTCTACGAATCTTGAGATTTTGTGGTATGTAGACTAGTTTACATTAAAGGAACCTCATCACTTCATAATAACCGATAATGGAATTTCATATTCTGAGATCGAATATGGGTGCCTAATGACCCCGATCTCTGGTTGGATGGTCTGAAGGAAGCCCATGCATCTAAGTTGTCTATCCATCTAAGAAGTATGAAGATATATCATAATCTTATGTGCCATTTTTTATGGCCAGGTAAGAAGAAGGATATACTTGACTTTGTCTCAAGATGTCTCACTTGTCAACAGGTCAAGATAGAGCATCAGAGACCCAATGGTCTCCTATAGTGTCTCCCATCCTAAAATGAAAATGGGAGCATGTGACTATGAACTTTGTCATGGGTTTATCAAGAACTAGTTCATATCACAATGTTATTTGGATCATTGTTGACAGATTGACAAAATCAACTCACTTCCTTACAATCAAGACTAATAATCCAACCAGCAAATTGGCTAGATTGTATATCGAGGAGATTGTTAGGTTCCATGGCATTCTAGCTTCTGTGTTGTCCGATAGATATCCTCTTTTTAGTTCTTGAATTTGGAGAAACTTCTAAGAAGCTCTTGGCTCTAGTCTTTACTTCAACACTTTGTACCATCCACAAACTGATGACCACTTTAAACTAACTATTCAAACGTTGGAGTACATACTACGAGCCTATGTACTGAATTTTGGTTATAATTTGGACCAACATCTACCCTTAGCAGAGTTCGTTTACAACAACAGCTGTCACTCCAGTACTGGTATTGTAACACCCTGAGGCCTCTATGTTTAAACATGGTGCTGAAAAATCTATTTGGGCCTTAAGGTTGTTTATATTTAATATTTTACGCATATTTTATGAATGCATGCTTTTGAAACTAACTCATGTTTTAGAGAATTTTTAAAATATATGCACGAGATATTTTTGCATTTTCAGATAAGAGAGAGAAAAAAGGAGGAAAATAAAAAAATAAAAGATAGGGGAAAATTCCTCGGGCGGGGAAAATCCCCATGCGCATGAGAAACTTCCACGGTCGTGAGCATGCGCCCCCGCACACTTATGCTCACGCGCGCAGAGGCGTACGCCCAAGGCACTGTGCACTGTGCACTAGCACTATGCGCACTTATGTGTGCGAAGGTGCCTAAGCAACTGATGTGATCCTAGACAGGCCAGAATTAATTCAAAACGTGCAATCTTGCATCAATGAGAAATGCCTAGAACATGAAAGTAATTTCATCCCTGAACGCTTTCCTAATTGGAATTATTCTAAGAGATGGGCCAAGTTTTTCCAAGCCAGAAGACTTAAGGCCTAAATAAGATTAATGCACTTGAAGAATCAAAAGGAAGTCTAAGCTTTGGGCCCAACTCAGGAAGGCCTCAAGGCCTTATGGCCAAGATGGGCCATGGCCCAAAGATGCCGCGCCCATGGGCAGCCCACACCCAAAGAAGATGGCCCACATGCACTATGACATCCCAAATGCTAATTAAGGCAAATGGATGTCAGATACAGAAACAGAACAACGAGTGCATGATAAAATTTTATGTAGCAGAATAAATTAATACAAATCCCTTTCAAATATATATGAGTTTCAATTACATATATATAACTGAGAACAGAAGTGGCTACAAAATACAAAGCCAAAATAGAAAATAAGGCCACTTCTTTCACTACGCTATTGGACTAATCAAAGTACGGGAACAATCATGCACTCAAGTTTTATGGATCCACGGGATCCTCATAGACTTTAATGGGTAGGTCAGCTTGTGCTTACTCATTTTCTTCCTCATCTGAGAGGGGCTTGGAAAGAGTGAGTTCCATATGCTCAGTAAGGAAAATTGTATTTAAATAGCATCATAAGATTTTTAAAGGTGGATTATTCTAACATAAATACTTACCATTTGGTTACTTCGTAGACCTATCTTATCTTATGAAAATAATTTATTTATTAGAGAAAATATTACGTTAATATAATTAAGACAAACACACAGCATACCAGATAATAGAAAAAATCAATTAAATCATGGAATGCTCAGATTTTTGTGTCATGCTTCGCGAAGTCGTTACAACTTCCATCTCTGAAGATAGATACAGATTTCAAACTACCAATGTGGAATGACCAGATCAGATACAGCTAATGGCAATTTGCTTAGGCACAATTCCGGCTAGCTAAACCATGATACTATCTATGACCACGACCGTACCAACCATAATGGTCCTATAAGATATCTACAGTCACGACAGTACTTAGCCAATGGTGACCCTTAACTAATGTTCACGTCACCACTCTCGTCAAAAGGTACGTCATCATCCATAGGGAGCAATCCTCTTACGTCTTTTCAGATCATATAGGGGAGGGGAAAACGATATCCTGGATGGGTTTAGGGGAACAGATACCCCTCAGAGATAAAATGTCTAACGAGATACTTAATGCATTATGCATGTCAATACATACACATACTTCGGACCATTCATGCTACATTCTATTTTTCTCTTTTTTTTATTTCTTTTATTATTCCATGTAACAATACCAACTTCATATTATTTTTGTTACATGCAAATCATTAAGTGTCTATAAATCACATAGCATGCTTAAAAACAAGAACAATTCAGCTTATTAGACCTAAAAACACAAAAGCACGCAAGACAAGCAAAATCACAATTATCATATTTAATGATTTTTCTTTTATCTAAAAATATTCTTTAAAATGTCAAAAAAAATACTAAAGTTTTTACAAACACCTTTATATTTTTTCCTTCACCGTTCTTCTTTTCTTTCCCTCATTCTATCTCTAGATCATTATCTCTTTCTCTCTTTCTAATTCTTAAAAAATATAAGAACGGAAGTGTGGGGAAGAATGGGAAGGGAAGACCTATTTATAAAAATTAGGAACCATCAGATTTGCGCCAAGTGACAAAATCTGGTGAAGAGATAGAGGAAAAAGATGCTTGGCACAAAAAATGAGGGAAAAGTCTCCTCTGTCTGCGGCGATGATGTGTTGTCTAAGGTGATAGTGGCGCACTGCCCGAGGCGGCAGTGGCCCGCCCAGCGCACAGCAAGCTAGCCTACAGGTGCACAAGCCTCTTGCTGTGAGCACAGGGGCTAGCCTGCGCACGCGCAGGCCCCAGGCACACAGGGGCCTTCTCGCACCGGCTTGCTGCACGGATGGCGCACGCACAGTGTCCAGCACCTATCCACGCACAGGGTCTGACCCCATGCTGCAAGCGCGAATGGGACATACACACTGTGCGCACGTCCCCCGCCTTGCGCACGGATGGGATGTGTGCTTTTTGTGCACGTCTCACGCCTACTGTGTGCACAATTCACAAGCATCTCGTGCAGGCAGCTCTTCTTCCCTACAAGATTTTTCTGCAGGATTTTTTTTTTGTACTTAAATAAAATAAATAAAAATTAAGGAAATTAAATTAGAATTAAATAGAAATAATTAAAATTAAATTAATTTAAAATAATTTAAAATCAACAAAATTTATGATTTATGATAAATAATATGCAGAGTAAATAAAATGAGTTCAATGCGGCCTAAAGGCCCAAATAAATAGGGTTTTCCAAATTAATTAAGCATAATGATGGGTAGGGTGTTATATGCCTGCACCACACACATATACATTGCAAGGCCTACATGCATAGGGGTTCAAGCCGAGTAGCAGCCCCACCCATACAGTCCAAGAGGCCCGTAGGCCTCACATGTAGAAGTAGCTGTGCAATTGCGAGCCCATGGGGCCGAACACGCGTGTCCTGATTAGTCAAGCTAGAAATTTTCTTGACTAGCCCAATGGGCCCGCGGGACGACCAACCCAACTCATACGGGTTGCCCAAACTAGCCCTCACCCACCATTTTAATTTATTAATTTTTATTATTATTTTAGTATTTAAAATGCTTTGGGACCCACTTTTTAAATCACCCATGTTTTAAATTAAAATCCCACATGCCTAAATTAATTTCCACATGTGTTTTACATGAAAATCACATGGGATAAATATTAGAATATTTTAATTATTATTTTATTATAAATTTATCCTTTAGGATTATTTAATTAATTTATTTAGGATGGAATAATTATTTTATTATGTAATTATCCTCGATTTAGATAGAATTTTAACTAAGGTATTATTTTATTAAATTATCTCAAGATTTTGTATTCATCTAGATTGTCTGGGAAAGGCTATAAATAGGTCTTTGCCCCTAGGATGTAAACAACACATTTAACAATCAATTTAAGAGAATTCTTGAAAGTTTTGACTTCTGTTCTTTTAGTATTTTTGCTAAATTTAGCTTCTTCAAGTTCTTCGTGAAGCAGGAGTCTTCAGAAGATTTGTTGAGCCAAGGAGTGGGGATTAACTTATCGATAAGTTTGTGGTGTTTTTCTTTTCCTTGTGCCGAAGTAAGAAAAAGGAAAAACACATAAAAATTCGTTAGGTTATTATCTTTGAGGGGTTTCTTTCTCTATCTCTGAATTTGAATTCATTAGTGAATTGCTCCCTATGAATGAAGAGTGTTTCTTCTGACGAGAGTGGATACGTGAAACTGTAGATAAGGGCCACAGTGGCGACGTATGGTCGTAGTCATAGATCCTACCCTTATTTGGTTTGGCACACCGAAACGTGCTGAGGCTTGACATACCAAAACGTACTAATATGATATGATCTAGCGCCATTCACAATGATAGTTGAGAATCCCTTCTGTCCTCAGTAGATATATGTCAGAATGGCTTCACGTGAAGAAATGATAAAAGATGTAAACATACTTTTATTCCTTATGTTCTGTTTTTATTTGAAAATATGATTCTGCCTATTCTTTATGGGATTATTTCTCTGTTTGGTAATAGCTCTCTAATTTTATCTATTTCTATGAATTGTTGCTCTGTTTAATATTTCTAAAGGGTTTTCCTAAAAGAACAAATGTTTTTCTAAATATTTAAATATATCCTTCCGCAATGGACCTCCAAGGTATGTTATTTATTGGGTAAGCATGTTCACTTAAGGGTAATAACTTTTTAAGTCTTAACAGTATAATTTTAATGCTATTTCTCTTACTGAGTTTTATGGAGCTCACCCCTTCCATGCTGGGACCTGCCAAATGGCAATAGCAATGAGCTGCCCACAGCGTTGCCCCTCTAAGCCTACTTTGACCCCTCTTTAGATCCTTAGAGTATTTACGAATGCTTATTTTGTCTACACTCCGATAAATAATATTTTTGTAATTAAGTAACTTTTTTGTATGTATTTATTTGATGACCCTTTAATGGTCCTAATTGTATAAACACTCATCTTATATTTTGGTTATAAGGGATTTCTAGTTTCTGCTGTATATACTTTCTTGCACTCGTATCTGTTTTTGTTATAAGGAACCCTTATACACCACCAGGTATTTGGGATGTTACAGGTATGGCTCCATATAAAATCCTCTATGGTAGGACATATCGATCCCCTACTTATTGGATGAAGTTAGAAACAAACGTCTTCCGAGAACAAATCTCATTTATGAGACGATAGATGAGGTTGCCACCATCCGCAAAAATCTCATCACTACTTAAGTCGATGGAAGAGCGATGCCGAGAATTGGATGAAGGATTCAGAATTCGCTATGGGTGATCATGTTTTCCTCAAGGTCCTTCCATACAAAGGGAGAATGCAGTATGGGAAGGGAGGAAAATTGAGTCCTCATTTTGTAAGACTTTTTGAGATACTATAACATGTTTGCCCCGTGGCTTACCATATTGCCTTACCACTCAAACTCATACGATGTGACACTCCTAAACCTTTTAATGTTTAAATGTTATAATTTGTTTTGTTTTTATTTTATTTTATTTTTAATTTGGTGTTTAAAATATTTTAGATGCATTTTAAATAGTTATTTTGCCAAAAAGATTGCTTAAAACTTACTTAAAAATAAAAATTAAAAATAGGAAAATGGACCCATTGACATGCAAGCCCATAAACCCACAAGCTTGCGCGTGCCGTACACACCTGTCCCATCGCGCATGCCTACTTGCTAGCAGCTGTCACATCGTGTGCGCCTACAACGCATCCTATCACACGCACCTATAACTATCACCTCACCGAGTGTGCCTACGCTCCTACAACGTAAATCCCATCTACACTTGCGCACCTGTCACTGTCACATCGCCATTGTCGCGCTACTTGCTGTGCACACTGAGTCATGTCATAACTACCTGTGTCATATTGTTACCCGTTGCCCGCTGTTCAGCCCTCACGTGGCATGCATACTGGCTGCCATATGGCACACATGCTTGCTTTCCCTCTAGTTATTTAAAGCCCCTCTTCTCCTCTCCTCTCTCCCATTTTCTCCATTTTTCTTCTTCTTCTTCAATTGACCAAGAAAGAAAGAGAGCTAGAGAAGCTAGAGAGAAATTAAAGAGAGAAAGGACTTGAGAGAGAAATAGAACCAATGAGACAAAAAGCTTTCCCCTTCACACAGTAAGTTTCTTTTTTTCTCTTGATTTTCTTTCTTCACTAAGATTTTTAAACTCTCATCTTATGCTCTTCTTTTCCTTAAATTTCCAGAAATTCCTCCTAAAATCTACAAGTTGTCGAGCAACCTTTCTTTTCCTTCAAATCCGTAAGCAACCTCATTTTTAGAAATCGAAAGCTTGAAAGTTTAGGTAAGGGTCTTGGTATTTTCACATACTCTCCTATTGTGTTTTCTACACTTTAAAAATGTTTAAAGATAATGAAATTCATGATTGCTTGGTTTGATTTCATGCATGTAATGAGTACTATTTTAAAGATCACATTTCGTATGATATTTGATGGATTTTGACTGTTTTATCTTTGAATCATGTCTGGATATAATTTTTACATGTTCAAGTCAAGTTATGGAAATATAAGAAATTATTTTGAACGGTATGCTATGTGTGCAGACTGGGCCCTTAGCTTTGCCTTTGGCCGATGGCTGAGAGGGTTACTCAATTAGTCTTTGGCCCGAGAAGGTTACCTAATGGTCCAATCAAAGTATGTGGGCCTTTATCGGGCTGGCCTTGCTAAATGGACATCCACTAAATCTAGACTAAATTGACTATGATCTTAAACTGATCAAAAAAGTGGAAAGACTGAAATCCATTTTACTGTTATCACTGAGGTGTGACCGAATATGATTGCTACTGACTATTGGTGAACCACTCTTTATGAATGGTATTTGCATTCCCTTTGATGAGAATGGAATCACGACTGATTATGTAATACCCTGAAAACCTTCATGCATAATTTATATTGCGAACCCCTATTTATTTAGGCCCTAAGGCCATTTTAACTCTTTAAATTTCATATTTTACTTTCTGGGTAAATTTCATATTTTAGTTCCATATTTATTTAGCTTAAATCATTATTAAAACTTATTTTATTTCACTGATTATTGAGAAATTATTTTAAATTTAATAAAAAAATTTGGGGAAAAATAAAGGAGAAACAAAGAAAAATCATGTGGAAACGCCCACAGGAAGGACCCTGCCGGCGCAGGATCCGTGCACTGTGTGCGCACTATCAGCACAAGATATGGGCCTGTGCACACTTCCCATCCATGTGGGCCACGAGGCACGGGGCACGGTTTGCATGCAGGATGGGGTGCGCGACTCTGCTCACCCTGTGCGTACGCCATCTATGCGGTAAACCTACACATAATAGGCCTGCGCGTGGTAGGTTGGGGCATCACCTACTGCCTCAGGCACATGTGCTTCCCCAGGCAGGGCATGCCGCCTCCTTAGGCATCGTGCACTGCCTTCGGGTGATGAGTGCCGCCTGTTAGGCAATGTGTCGCTGTTGTTCGAGTGGCGTGCCTCTAGTTTTTGCATTGTTGTCTCGTTATTATCACGTCGTCCATCTGTCAGTCATACTAATCAATCATCATATCGCATCAATTCACTTTGACTCTCCCTCTTCACTAAATTTTGCCACTAGGTACAAATCTAACAGTCTCTATTTTCTATAAACAGAGACCCCCTTCTTCACCATTTCCTCACCACTTCCGCTTCATTCTTCCATCCACCAAAGAGTTTTAGAGAGAGAGATCTAGAGAGAGAAGGATAGGAGAAAGGAAGAAGGAAAAACGTAGGAAACACCAAGGTTTTGATAAAGAATTTAGTATTTACTTTAACATACTAAGGAGTATTTCTAGATTAAATTAACCAAGTTTAAATTGAATGATTGTATGCTTAATTTTATATGCTTCAAAGAAATTATTACATGTTAATGCATGTTTATATGAATATACATATAAACCGATTATTTGCATGTTTAACTAAAGTGATTAATTTGCACATAATAAATGTTGAGGCGTGATATATTGTATATTGATGAAGAAATAAAACCTAGTGTTGTATTTTAAACATGAAAATATGTATTCGTATTGGTATGCGTGGTTCATAAAATGTTTTTTATCTCTGAGGGCGTTCTGGTTCTCCCTCATCTGGTCTGGAAAGACGTGAGAGGACCGCTCTCGATGGATGACGGTGTACCCTCTAACGAGAGTGGTGATGCGATATGATTATAGGGGTTACATTTGGCTAAGTACGACCATGACCATAGTTTACATGTAGGACCAGTGTTGTTAGCACAACCATGGAATAGATCGTGTCATGGTTTGGCAAGCCGTAAATGTATTGTTTGTTTGACAAGCTACAAATTGCTGATATAATATGAAATGAATTGGTCGTTCCAGATGAGTAGTTGAGAATCAATATTGCCCTCAGTAGATGGAAGTTGGAACAACTTCACGTGAAGAATAAAATGAAATAAAGAGCATGTCATGATTTATTTGATTTTTTTTATTTTTAGCATGATTTATTTGATTGACATGATAGATTAATGACTTTTTAATAAAATAAATTATCTTCATAATTAAAAAAGGACCCCTAACATGACTCCTAACGGTGAGTAATGATGGTATTTTATTTCAGTTTTTAATTACCTTTGAAATCTTAGTGATGTTATTTAAATACTATTTTTTTTACTGAGTATATGGAACTCACTCCTTTCCATGCCCTCTTCTAGATGAGGAAGATAGTGAGGAACCAATTATTGATCTACCCCGTGAAGTCTTTAAGGATCCCATGGATCCGTGAATCATTATGAGTGCATAGTTGTCCCACACTCTAATGAGTCCATTTTTTGTAGAGGCTTGTAATTAATTTTGTTTTTGCCTCAATGTTGTATGGAACTCTATTATTATTTTGTAAGGGACTGTAATTATTTATTCTGCTACATTTGTAATAAGTTTTTGTATCTGATACCCTTATGCTTTAATTAGCCTTTGGGATGTCACAGACTATAAGGTCCACAAGGCAAAGCACAGTCGTGGTCATTATATTTCAATTGTTTACTGTATATCGAATTGAACTATTTCCCATTCACAGTGGTAGTTGGAGATCCTTTCTATCCTCTATTTATATAAGTCAAAATACCTTCACGCGAAGATCTATAAAATCCATAATTTAATCAAGTTGTTTGACTGTCAAGATAGGATTATTGATTGGGCTATCCATGCTTAGATTGTTTATTGAATTGAATATGTTTCTCATTGTTCCATTATGTCATGCCATGCTATTGTTGGTTCAACTAGTTTCTACTATGTTTCTCACTATTCCGTTATGTCATGTCATATTATTGTTGGTTTTACTAGTTTCTATTATATTTCTCACTGTCTATTTTTACTACTTATGTCTGAGACTGGCATTTAAAATGTACTTTGGTTAACTAAAAGTAAACGTTTTCGTGGCATTTTAAATGAACTTATTCTATAATGATCCCAAAGGTAAGTCACTGATTATAAATGTAATGACACATTGTGAAAATAAATAACTTTAGTGATATAGTTTAAATACTATTTTCCTTACTTAGTTTTATGGAACTCATCTCAATCAATTTTCCCCCAGACTATGTGGAAAGTGAGGAATCACTCCCCGAGCTTCCCTATGATGCTTGTGTGGATCCGTTCACGGACATATAGTGGACATTTTAGTGCATATAAATGATCGTACTCTAATGAACCATTATTTTATAATGAAATAAGGGGCTATAACAATGTTTGTATATATTTCCATGAGATCAAAACTAAGAAGTTTCCTAAACTATCTCAAAAGGGAAATGACAAACTTCAAGTGGGTTTGGGATTACCTCAAGAAAGTTGACCCAAGAGTCCATTAAAAGGCCCAAACTGTGAGCCCAAGAAAGATTCTATGGAAGGTGAGCCCTTAAAGGCCCAAAAAAAGACAAGTCCAAGGCCCCACGACCAAGGAAGGTCATGCATGCGGGCAACCTTACTTGTATGTACGGGTTTGCACATCCACAATAAAGGGATCCTACATAGGCAGAAACCCCCATGTGTGAGGATCCTCCTCACCCGATTCCCTCTCCTTCTCTAAGTTGGATTTTTGAATCCTTTTTATCTTGAACTTACAACAATAATGGGATACGGGAGAAGATTCCATGTCTTGTTGAAAGAGGAGTCCTCAAGCATAAAGAGGCATGTAGGAAAACAATCCCACTAGATGAAGACTCTCACCCGTGCAGGACAATCCAACCCGCATGAGAAGTTCCAATTTTTAACATGTGTTTTATACATTTGTTTTATTAATTTTTAGGTGATTTCATTCTAAAGAGTTGTACATGAATTAAGAAGGAGACTTCAAGATAAACATCAAGTTATGAGATTAAAGCACATGGAGGAATTCAACCAAAAAGCTTAAAGAGTCCTAGTTGAATTCTCACACTCCTTTTCAAAATAATTTCACTTATTCTTCAACTTATCTTCTTCAAATTAATTATTTAATTAAAGAAGGATCAAATCAAGGCAACTAAAAAACAAAGAGAAGTCTAGATTTAGCCAAAGAGGAAGAGACATTATCTAATTTAATATTATTACTCTAATTATTATTTTATTGTTTAGATATTATCTTTAAGTGTTTTTAATTATTAGTTTAATCCTAAGACTAGGATAATTTAGAAACTAGATAAAGTTTGATTTAGATTTAAGTCTTTGAGTTTGTATAAAATTAATCTAGTGAATGCCCAAATAAAGGTCTCACCTAAGACTATATTCGTAGTAATTTAATAAGTCAATTAATAAAATTTAAGTTTTATTCTTTACAATTAGCTTTGCTAATTTGTAAGTGTGAGTCTTTTATTAGGGAGGTTGCTTCAACTATCTTGTTGAGCTAGAAAATCTAAATTGACTTATCGGGTAAGCCATGATATCTTTTCCACTCTTTATTTTAATTCTCAGTTACCTTGGTTTGCATTCAAATTGCTAAATATGGTTCAAGTATAGAGAATTTAATTAGGTAATAAAGTTTCTGAATGCTAGTGTATGTGTGGGTTCATGATCAAGGTGTTTTAATCCTAGAGTGCCCTGAATCACCTTTATTCTCTTGAATGTGTTCAAATTATAAATTGCAGTGTTCGCAAAAGATCTTTCATGCTCCTTATTCTTTTGAGAGTTGAATTTAGAGATGCCTTTCGAATGTTATGAGATTCTAACCTTTATCCCTTTAGGGACATATAACTTGTTGATTCTCCAACGCACCTTTTTGTTCACTATTTTTCTTGAGATTCTTTATATTCTAAGCTCCATATTTGATTCATGTTTTATGTCTTACAATAGCTAAAGAATTCACAATAGAATAAATTAAGTATTGTTTTCATCAAAATCAATCTATACTCCTTTTTATGGATAAAAAAACTTAATAATAAATTATTACTTCAAGAATAACATTGATATGATAAAGAGAGGATTTGTTTCTCAAAGAAATAAGACTCCCCTTTAACACATTTTTTCCATTAAAGATCAGGAAGGGTAACTGTGCAATAAGATTATCACAAACATGGGACAACCAAGAGAAACAATTGGCATAAAATGTTTTATAAGCATGACTAACTGAAAGTTTAAAAATGTCATAGTCTAGAGTCCTAAATATTGGCCCAACGAGAGAAAAAAATAAGCCATGGTCCAAGAAGACTCAAGACTCACAGTCGAGGGGCCCACGACTCAATTATACAATGGTCTAGGAAGGCATATGCTCACATGTGCACTAGCGCACATATGCAGGAAGAGTAGCAGTAACCCACACGCTACAGCAAGCTCACAGCTCAAAAGTCCTAGCTCGATGACAAACATGCACGTAGGAGGTGCCCCAATGTGCGCGGCAACGCGCATATGCGCAGAAGATAGGTCGCACGCCCAGTGACTCGCGTGAGTGTGGCCCAAGCCCAAGTATCAGACCCACATGGCCGGCTTGGCCTACTCGCATGACTAGCAGCTTGACCTGCATGCCCAATAGACTAGCCGCGCGACTCCTTGCTCTTAAGTCTTTCTGGACTCTTTTTTATCACTTTTCCTAATTCTATAAGGTTTCCTAAGCTTTTATAATTATCTCATGTGCAAAATATGCAAAATGGGAGGAGGAATTCTACTCAAAATTGAAGAAGTAAGAAGATGAAGATCCTTGAAGATTTGGATAGGGAGAAAGTATTATTTTATTAATTATCCTTTTTATTTTAATCTAAATTAGGATAGAATTCATTATTTTATTTAAGTATTTGTTTTCTAGTTAATTTAATTCCTAGAGTTAGGATAAGAATCCTAAATCCTATTCCAAGTAAAAGTAGCAAATAAAAACCTATATAAAGGCTTTAGCTCAAGCATTGTAAACACACAATTTTGAGAATTAATAAATTAAAGCTTTGAGCTTTTTTCTTAATTAGCTTTGTGCTAATTTTTCTCTTCAAGTTCTTCGAAGCTAGGAGAGATTTCTGAAATCTTGATTGAGCCGAGGAGTTGGGATCTACTTATCGTATAAATCTGTGACATCTTTCTTTTCCTCATTTTTTTTCCTAGTTCTTGTTTTTGCATTCCTTTTAGGATTGTAGATTCAATTAAAGGGAGGGGTTAATCAAGCAGTTAAATTTTGATATTGCATATGTTTGGGTTGAAGTTTCAGGAGTTTGAACGATTCTTCCCATACCCTCCCACTTCAGGTGGTATCAGAGCGTAGACTCCTAGTGAACCTATTTATCTTAATTCCTTTAACATTTTGTGAATTAAATTGACTTTCAAATTTATTTTGAATTGTTAATTCATATTGTATCTAACTTAAATTCATAATTATCTGTTTAATTCAAGTGGTTTTTGTATATATCATTATTCAAAAGAAAGTTACAAAATTAAAAATATAAAAATATCCCAATTGCACACCATAAAGCAATTGGCACACTATTACATTTTTGCATTCAAAATAAGAGTAACTATCTATTAGTTTGATTGGAAAACCTTTATGGTGTCGCACCTCACCTAGTAGGTGTGCGTGAAAACTTTTGGTTTTTATTCACTTGCATAAAGCAAAAAGGAAGATTAACTCACCCACTATGAGCGAAAACCTTTTCTGCTTCATGTTTATTTTTCTGTTTTGCATTCTGGAATTTTAGCTTAACGTTGCATAAAGAAACTTGATCATTCGTAGAGCATAGCCAACATTGGCTAGTATAATTAGGATACATCATCTAGTTACATCCATCAGGACTAATCGGATCCCTACGCTGTGAATCTACCGTATTTTTTTTATGATCTATGTTTCCATTATTCATTGTGCTTTTATTCCATTACATTCTTAAGGAACTAATCACTCCTAGTTGCTTAGTATATAAATTATAGCATGATGTTATAAGAACTAAGGAAAAGACCAGTAATAAACACGAGATTTGAGAGATCACTGAAGGATGGAAAAGGCTAAACGGTAATGAGCTTCCTAAACATGTTTGAAAGTCTTCCAGAACATATAGTGACCAGACCGTCGTTGTTCAGGTACAAGCCCAAGATAGTAAATCTTGCTTAATTACACTTGGATCTCATTCTAAGAAAAGGCAAAATCAAAAAAGACAGAAAAACATAAGGTTATTGGGCCTTATGACCAAAGAAAGACTCAGCCCATGAATCTCGGTCTAAAGAGAAGCCCAACATGTGGTGTGGGTATCCCCACATGTGACACATGGCCCCCGCATGTTAGAGCACCCATCACACATGGTCCTGCACGAAGGACGTGCGAGCAGTAGCACATGACCGCACCACAATACACGTACAAGTGCGCAAGAGGATGGCCACACGCACAGCCCACAAGCATGCACGGGCAAGGCATCCTGCATGCCCAACATGCCCTGGCATTCGCACAGGACTTGCGCAACACCTACTCGCCAACGCCTATGTGGGTAGGCTGAGTGCACACTTAGGGACTCGTATGCGCACGAGCCAGGCTTGTGCAACCCACCTGGTCCATCCACTTGACCTGCGGCCCACCTGGCCCACCCCAAGCAACACAGGGCCCACCTGCCCCACTTACGCGACCCGTGGCTTGACTCGCGCGCCCAACAGCCTACCCTCGCAGCTCCTTATTCCTAATCCTTTTTGGACTCCTTTTTCTCACTTCTCCTAATTCTACAAGGTGTCCTAAGCTTCTACAATTATTGCAAGTGCAAAATATGCAAAATTGGAGGAAGAATTCTACTCAAAATTGAAGAACAAAGAAAATAAAGATCCTTAAAGAATTAGGAGGAGGAGTCTATTATTTTATTAATATTAATGTTAAGCCCTATTTATAAGATTAATTAATTATTATTTTAAGATAAGGATATGGATTTAATTATTTATTTATTTAAGTAGTTGTTTCCTAGTTAATTTAATTATTAGAGTTTGGACAGGAATCCTATATCCCATTGCAACTAGAAGTAGAAATTAAAAGCCTATATAAAAGCTTTCTCTCAAGCATTCTAAACACAATAATTTGAGAATTAATAAAATTAAATATTTGAGTTTTTCTTTAAATTAGCTTTCTGCTAATTTTTCTCTTCAAGTTCTTCAAAGCTAGGAGAGCTTTTTGAAGTCTTGATTGAGGCAAGGAGTTAGGATCGACTTATCGGATAAGTCTCTGGTGTTTTTTTCCCTTGTTTTTGTTCTCTAATTTTTGTTTTTGCATTTCCTATAGGGATTATAAATTCAAGTAAAAGGAGGGCTTTAATTAGGAGATTAAGTTTTAATATTGCATGTGGCTAGGTTGAGGTTCCAAAAGTCAAAACGATCTTTTCCATACCCTAACGCATCAAAGCACACCAATCCTTCTTTTGTGTACTTATTTCTAAGCTTCTATAGAATTCATATTCCTTTAGGATTCTTTGTTTGTCAGAAAGGCTAACGTGCAGATCCTAATCTAAAGAGAATCCAATTCTGAAAACTCAAATAGACAAAAGAAGCTATAGTTGAGGGATTATGAGGTAAACATGAGTGAAGGTGAGAAAGAGTCATTCATTTTCACTAACCTTTTTTTGTAGGAATTTTTCACAATGAGTTTTGGTGAAGAGCTTGCTGAACTGTGGCATGACATGTGAAAACTCCAAAACCTTTATGACGAATAGAAGACTTAGTGCAAAAGGCATTAAGGAACAAGATGATCTTGTCATGTAATGATGTGATAGAAGAACTTTCTAGTCAAGATGAGATATAAGCTCCTGTAAATGACAAGTACCCCATCACTGAAGATATAGAAGAAGAAGAGGAAGTTGGCCACCTTGATGAGCCATGTGTAGTTGATAATTCTTTTGTTTCCAGTGATGATACCTTTCTTGATCCAAGAGAAAATGTGATTCTAGTCATGAACCACATCAATGATGAAGTCAATAAGTCAGGCAAGTATGAAGTGATTTCTATTGTTATCACTAATCTTTTCCCTAGTGATGAAGGTCAAGATTCGAGGGTGAATCTTTTTGAAGAAGGGGGGGGATGATGTGATCCTGAATGGCCAAAATTTAGTTCCAAAGATGAAATCTTGCATCAAGGAGGAACCTCATGGAAATCCAGACTCCTACAGAATAATTATCTGCGAGTCTGCCACACCACAAGATCTTACCCATGTAGTACAATAGATGAACACACGTAGGAGTAGAAAAATGGAGAAATCATTTTCCCATAAGGATTCCTGAAGGTATCATTCCAAACAGGCAATCAATTCTAGAACCCTTTTATTTCCTTAACGGGATCAGCTCAAACAGAAAAGTAAATTCCAATTGTCTAAACTTGAATGCCTTAACAAGAAATTGACTTCATCCCCAACTACTTTTCTAAATGGGATTATTCCAAGAGGTGGCCAAATTTGTTCAAACAAAGCTTAAGGGCCAAGTGAGCTCAATGGGCTTAAAGAATAACATGGGTATCCAAATATTGGCCCAACCCAAGATGAGAATAAACCATAGTCCAAGAAGAGTCAAGACGCATGGCCCAAGGGGCCCATAACCCAATTATGCAGTGGCCTAGAAAAGCCTTTGCTCACATGTGCACTAACGCACATAAACAGGAAAAGCAGCAGCAACCCGCATGCTATAGCAAGCCTGTGGCCGAGCAAGCCTAGCAGGCCCAGCTCGACGATGAGCACACACAAACATGCGTGCAGGAGGTGCCCCACATGTACGTGGCAACTCGTATGTGCACAGAAGTCAGGTTGCATCCCAACAACTCGCATGGGCACAACCCAAGCCTAGGCAGCAAGCTCGCTTGCGTGACCCGCGGCCTGATCCCCGCTTCTAACAACCCACACGTGCGACTCCTTGCTCTTAAGTCCTTTTGGACTCCTTTTTCTCACTTTTTTCATTTCTACAAGGTTTCCTAAGCTTCTAGAATTATCCCATGTGCAAAATATACAAAATTAGAGGAGGAATTATCCTTAAAATTAAGATTGAAGAAGATCCTTGAAGATGTAGATAGGGAGAAAGTATTATTTTATTAATTATCCTTTTTATTTTAATTTAAAGTATGATAAAATTAATTATTTTATTTAAGTATTTGTTTTCTAATTAATTTAATTCCTAGAGTTTGGATAAGAATCCTAAATCCTATTCCAAGTAGAAGTAGTAAATAAAATCCTATATAAAAGCTTTACCTCAAGCATTGTAAACACACAATTTTGAGAATTAATAAATTAAAGCTTTGAGCTTTTTTCTTAATTAGCTTTGTGCTAATTTTCCTCTTCAAGTTCTTCAAAGCTAGGAGAGCTTTCTGAAATCTTGATTGAGCTGAGGAGTTGGAATCGACTTATCGGATAAGGTCGTGGCATCTTTTCGTTTTTATTTTTTTAGTTTTTATTTTTGTATTCTTTTTAGGATTTTAGATTCAATTAGAGAGAGGAGTTGATTAGGCAGTCATATTTTGATATTGCATGCATTTGGATTGAGGTTCTGGAGTCAAAATGATCTTTCTCATACCCTCACCTATCAGGTTGTTTATGAGTTTATAGAAAAATAAGACCAGTTACTTGTGATCCAGAGAAGTAACATGTTTATATACGATTGTTTATAACCCAATGGTAAAACAAGACCAATTGACTTGTAATCTATAGACCAAAAAAGTTGTAAACGGTGTTCTTGTGAGCCTTGTGTAAAATAAGCTCTTTTAATTGAAGAGGCTATTAGTGAAATTCTCAAATGGTAACTTTAATAAAGGATGTAAGCACGAGTTACGACCAAACCTCTATAAATCATGTGTGTATTTCTCTTCCTTTACTCTCTTATTTTAATGTTTTTACTAATGTGCACTTGACCTTACTGTGTTAATTGGATGTTTTAATCTATTCACTACAACAAAAGTTGATAAGGTGTTAGATGCTTTAGTTCTTACATGATGTCAACCATATAATTTTATAAGGTTTAGTTGAGAAAGAAATAAATTAAACACACTATTAAGGTGATAAGATAATATTGAAAATGTTCTTCAATCTATAATTTATATACTCAATAACTATCTCATTTGATGTAAAATTTATGAATATTTCTTTACATATAAAATAAATTGAATCAAAATTGGATTTTTTAAATCAAATATGAACATAAGAGACGAAAAGATACAAAATAAAATAAAATTTACTTCAGAATTTGTCTTATTTTATAGCTTAATGCTTGAAGTTTGTTGGTCCGAGTGGCAGGATTGCTCAATGGAGGGGTAAATTGGGTCTTAAACTTTTTTTTTAATTAAATTATCTTTACTAGTCTAGTTAATGTGTTTAGTGGCAAATGAATGTATGTTCAATAATCTACAGGTAAGCATAAAGTAATTAAGGAACAAGTAGGTATTAAGAGTAAAAGAGGAGAAAGAGAACACAACATTGGATTATATAGAGGTTCAACCATTCCACATGCCCTTACATTGTCTTTTTAAGCCACCACCTTAGAGTTTCTTACCAATCAAGGTGCCAAGTTCCATATTTTACATTGGTTAATTTTACAATGTGTCAATCTCCACCTTCTAGCTTCCTTATTTTTCACAAGGTATCAAGCTCCACCTTATATTATGCTTATTTCTCACAAGGTGTCTAGCTCCACCTTCCATAATTTTTCACTTGAACACTTCACACAACCAAGAACACCTATTCTTTTTTACAAGTTTCTTTTCTAAAGGTAGTAAAAATGAAGCATAAGGTCTCACAAGAGTAGAAAATATTTTTAAAAGACAAGAAAAAATAATTTTTTCTTCTTAATCAAGATGAAAATGATTTTTTATTTAACTCAAAACACCTCTTTTTCTAAAATTTAGAAAGTGATCATTTATCATTTGTCACTTCTTCTTATAAGAAAATATTAGAAGGATATATATTATAATGCTAGAGTCACAATCTATTTGTTGCACACGTTAGGAAAATGATGGTTTATACTCTCTTCTTGTTGTGATTTAGGTGGCAATAGATAATCTCCAAATGTTCATACATAGTATTTCTCTTTCTATTGTTTTATCAAGTTATTACACAAACATTGTCTAGTCCTTTACTCTCTTGAATGTGTTTTAGTTATTACTCATAATGTTTGTGAAAGTTCTTCATACACATTGTTCTTTTGAGAGTTGATCTTAGAGATGCCTCTAGAATGGTATGAGATTTTGACCATCATTCCTTCAAAGACATTTATAACTTGTTGATTCTCGTAAATATTTTTTACTCACTATTCTTCTTGAGGTTCTTTATTTGATTTTTATTCCTTATCTAACAAAGGTTGAAAATTCGCTTAGAATGAATATGCATACATAGTTTGAAAAATATACTTCGTTACTAATGTGATTGTGGTTGGCAATGTATAATCTCCAAGGATCCCCACATGTGTTTCTCTTTTTAATGTTTTATGTTGATATGACATACACCTTGTCTAGTCCTTTGTTCTTTTGAATGTGATTTAATTGTCTTACAATGTTGTGAAAGTTCTTCACATACCTTAATTTTTGAGATAAAGGTGCCTTTGGACCGTTATGGGATTTTGACTTTTAACGTTGAATTATTGACCTATTCTAGATCGCACACATATGCTAATTTAAGATATTTCATATCTACTTAAGATGATTTCATAGACGATAGGGTTAATGCTTCTTTATTATCTTGGTTTACCATCCACATCCCTTGCTTCAATCTAGAAGTCTTTTTAACCTTTATGATAACTTTACAGGCTTTCAAAGAGGAAAGTAAAACCTTAAGTAGAGAGTTCTATTCATTGCAAATATTGGCACAAGCATTAGTTCTGCAGAAAGTGCTAATTTTACTCTTCATCTGCATTAAGTTGTTCTTTCTTTTCTTATAAAATGCCTTTTTAGCACTATTTTAAGTTATGCATGTCAATCTCACTTTGTTTATTGCCATTGTTACAAAATTAAAAAAAAATTCAAAATGCAATAGAAGAATTTATTATGTTTTTATTCAAAACCAAATGCAACATATACTTATAAGTTATTCCAATCCCACAATGGTAGATAATATTGGCTTTTCCAATTAAAAACACAACAAATTCTTCAATTGAATGTTAATTATTTGTTTAATTTTTATACCCGTAATAAGAAAGAATGTAAAAGTCACTTGCATCACTTAATGTATGGTAGAAAGGCATCTTGTAAAAAAAGGAGTACGAGCTTCATAAAAAAGATAAATGAAATTAGCACTTTCTGCAGAAATGATGTTTGTGCCATAACTTAAGTGAATAAAACTCTCTATGAGTTTTAGTCTTCTTCCTTGGAAGCCCATAATGTGATCACAATTTTTTAAAAGAATTCTAGATTAGTGAAAGGGACGAGGACAATAAACTAAGATAATTGCCTTATAAAGTGACTCAATAAGATTACTGTAAAACCCAATAAACAATGTAAAGGCAATTATGAGGAAGAGCTAACCTAAATCATGTATCAAAGTCTGTCATAAATGTATTAAACATGTTAGACTAACAGATATGAATGATCTAGCTCAGGTAATTAATTGAAACATGAAGAAAATTAAACAAAAAAAAATGAATGATAATTCTCAAGTTGCATTAGAAAAACTAGAAGTGTCGACAATTTATAGCACTCACCGTATAAGTCACCACATTTGAAACACTAGAGTTATCATTGAGTGCAAATAATAACTACATGGAGAGGCCTAAATTGAGTTCTCTAAATATCTAGAAAAAGGAAAAAGGTTTAGTTTACATGGGTTGAATGAGCCTGCCAAGAAGTTTTAGTGTTTGTAAGAATTAGTTAATTCTACCTTAAAGAGATACCAACTAATATAGCTAAATAATTTAGTGTAATAACTCGAAATACCCCTAAACTAATTTTTCTTATTTTGTATAATTAATTGGGCATGTATACATGTTTGGAGAATGTAGTAAGAATAAAAACTTGACACGAGGGCTTCTACGATCAAAATACCTTAATCATGAACCTACATATGCATTAGCATACAGAAAACTTAAATCCCTAATTAAACCCTTCTTACTTAAACCACATTCAACTTGTGAATACAAACTAAAGTAACTAGAAAATAAAATAGGAATAGAAAAGACATCATAACTTACTTGATAAGTCGATTCGAATTCCTCGTTTCAACAAGAAAATTGAAACAACTTCACTTAAAGAACTCACACTCTCACAATTCAGCAAAAACTAAATGTAAAGAATAAACTAAGATTTTATTAATGTGAATGAACTCGAATATTTTCTTTGGAGCCTAAAGTGAGGCCTTTATATTTTAACACCCTGCCCATTGCTGTGCTTAATTAATTTAAAAAATTGTATTTATTCGGGCTTTTAGACTGCATTGAACTCATTTAATTTCCTCTGCAAATTATTATCGTAATTCATGAATTATGCAGATTTTTATTTATTTTGATTTTTATTTAATTTTATTTAATTTTAGTTGATTCTATTTTATTTTATTTCACTTTAGTTGATTTTATTTTATTTTATTTTATTTTAGTTTAATTAAAAATGAATTTTGAAAAAATAAAAAAACGGGAGAAAATCCTGTGGGAAAGGGAGTGGCCCACGTGCTGCATGAAGTCAACCCTGCGTGCGTCTTATCGCACTCAGGCGGACCGTCCATGCATCACCTTGAGCACGGACAGGCGCCACACGCTATGTGCATGCGGACAGGTGCCACACAGTGTGCGCGCACCGTCCATGCAGCAAGCTTACGCGGAAAGGCCCTTGTGTGTTTGGGGCCTGCACGTGCGACGCCCAGTGCGCCTAGGACCTGTGTACGCGACAGGTTAGGTCGTGCACCTGTAGGCTAGCCTGCAGCATGTCGGCCAGGCCACTGCCATCTAAAGCAGTGTGTCATCGCCCACCTTAGATAACATGCCGCCACTGCCAGTAAAGGAGATTTTCCTCCTCCCTTTTTCATGTGAAGCATCTTTTTCCCTCTCTCTTCATCGGATTTTGACACTTGGCGTAAATCTAGTAGCTCTCAATTTCTATAAATAGAGGTCCTCTCTTTCCATTTTCCCACACTTCCATTCTTCCACCTTTCAAGAATTAAAGAAAAAGAGAAAGTGATCTAGAGAGAGAAGGAAAGGAAGAAAAACATAACGGTATAGAAGAAATTATCAAAGTTTCGGTAAGAAATTTAGTATTTCTTTAAACATCTTAAGGGGTATTTTTAGACAAAAAGAAAAGAGATTAAATTGATAATTGTGATTTACCTGTTCTTGCATGCTTTTATGTTTATAGGTTTAATAAGTTGAATTATTTTTTATTTCAAGCATGTTATATGAATTATAAACACTTGATAATTCGCATGTGATTAGAATAATATGAAACCAGTAAGGTTATCTGGAAAAATAAAAGAAATAAAACAAAAAGAAAGAGAAATACAGAATGAAGTATGAATGGTCCGAGTATGTATCTGTATTGACATGCATAATGTATCATGTGTCTCATTAGACTTTTTATCTCTTAAGGGTATCTGTTCCCCTATCTAGTTTGGAAAGACATAAGAGGACCGCTCCCTGTGGATAACGACGTACCCTCTGGTGAGAGTAGTGACTCAAATATCTGTTAGGAATCACCTTTGGCTAAGTACTATCGTGACTATGGAATATCTGGTAGGACTACTATGGTTGGTATGATTGTGGTCACAGATTGTATCATGGTTTGGCAAGCCAGAAATGTGTCTGAGCAAATTGGCATATTTGTATCTGATCTCATCATTCCACATGGGCAGTCAAAAATCTGTATCTACCTTCAGAGATGGAAGTCATAATGACTTCGCGAAGCATGACACAAAATCTGAGCATTTCATGATTTATTTGATTTTCTCTATTTTTGGTATAATATGTGTTTATTTTAATTATACTAATATGATGTTTTTTTTAATAAATAAATTATTTTCATAAGGTAAAATAGGTCTATAAAGTAATTAAATAATAAGTATGTATGTTAGAATAATTCACCTTTAAAACCTTACAATGTTATTTAAATATCGTTTTCCTTACTGAGCATATGAAACTCACTCTTTCCACACTCCCCCTCCCAGATGAGAAAGAAAATTTGAACTGCCAAGTGACCTACCCATTGAAGTTTATGAGGATCCCATGGATCCACAAAACTTAAGTGTATGATCATTCTCGCACTCTAATGAGTCCAATAGCTTAGTGAAAGAAGTGACCCTTTTTTGTATTTTGACTTTATATTTTCCAGCCACTTCTGATCTCAGTTATATGTATGTAATTGGAACTCATATATTTGTAAAAGATTTATATTAATTTGTTCTGCTGCATATAATTTTTATCATGCACTCGTTATTCTATTTCTATATCTAACACTTACATGCCTTAATTAACTTTTGGGATGTCACAATATTAACACTCACCAAACTAATTCTAAACAAAAACAAAGACTTGAATTTAATCCAAACTATATTTAAATTCTAACTTATCTTAATCTTAAACTTAAGATAATAATTAAATACACTTAAAATAATCATTGAATAATAAAATAATAATTAAAATATGTAAATAGATAACTCTCCCTTCTCATGGCCGAATTTCATCATGTGTCCTTTATCTTCTCCTTAAATTTTATCTTCAATTTGGAGTAGACTTCTTCTTAAAGTTGAGCCTTATTCGAAAAAGGAAATTAATCACAAAAATCATATGCGAAAAAGAAGAGGAACGAGTGTCCTCTCAGACACATGGGAAGATCTCGTATTTATAAGTACCCTTTTCCTCACATGTCTTTCCCCCATGTGAGCTAAGTTGCTCACATGCACGGATTATGTCGACCATAGACCTTCATGCCCAATTGTGCCATGTTTAGACTCCTCTTGGGCCATCCCGAGGTCTTTCTTCTTACCATGCAACCTCCCAAGCCCTTGGCCCTTCATGTCCACTTTGAGCCTATAACCATTGATCTTTTAGGCCTCTCTTGGTGACAAATCTTTTTAAGAAACAAATTAGGAGAGAAAATAGTTTTTTTTTTAGGTCGAGACTTACGAGAGTCTAAATGGTATAAGGAATCTACATTCCTGCAGCCTCACAAGTTCAAGTGGATGTAGGGACTCTTCTTTGCACAGTTAATATGCACGCAGATACACTTGTACTGGCTTACATGTGCACGACGTCCTAGTTATGCACGCACGTGTTTGGTGTGCAGCACCCCCTTCCTGTGCTGCTTTATGCATGAGGGCAACAATCTTGTGGGCTACCACTTGCTCGTGAGTTCCCTACTTTCTACGAGATTCTCCCAAGTTGTAGATTCTTTCCCTCCGGTATGTGGGCATCACTTTTCAGACTCTGCTTGAAATTTTGGGATGTCTCTCAGCTTAGTCGTGCTCACATCAAAACTTAGTTTAAGGACAAAGGGAAAGAAAGAAGATAAGAGAAAAAGAAGAGGGAGAATGTCGAGATAAAGAGGAAGAAAAATTTTAAATTTTTGTGAGAGAAGAAAATTTGAGAAAAATTATGCGAAAATTTTGAGGAATTATGAGAGAATTTTTTAAAATAAGAGAGGTAAGGAAGAAAGGGATCGAGGTCCAAATAGTGAAGGAGATGAAACTAAATCAGAGGAGTTTTTGAGGTATAAAAAATTTATATTTTTATAAATTTTGAATTTTAATTTTTGAGATATTTTTATAATATTATTTAAAGTGTAATTATGATATTTTTTAGGAATAATATAGACATAGAATAATGCAAGACTTTGCTCGAAATTAGGAAGAAAAATGGTACATAAATAGGCCGTTACGTCGTGGGGACAATGGAAAGGTTTAAGAAAATTTTAAAAATTAGCAAGAGTTGAGGTAAGTGATTACTATGGTATTGTTAGCACGATTTTGGTATTTTGAGTATAAATTATTAATGACGTTATTTTGTAATTAGAGATTTTGCTAAAATTAAATATGTAATTATTTTACGAGCATTTCGTGAATTATCAAAATGTGAAATTTTGATTTTGAAATTAAATTGAATTATCAATATGTGAAATTTTGATTTTAAAATTAAACATAGTATTATTACGCTTTCATTGTCGATACAAGGTTTTGAAATTGTGTTAACTAATCATTATAGGGGAAGGCTGGTCTCATCGACACTTTGAACCCACCTATACCTTGTTAGGAGTTTGTTTATGCATATACACGCTGATTTTGTGTTTCAGTGTATTAGGAATGTTTGCGTGCCCACTAGGTTTACGAATTTGGCTTTATTGGAAATTTGTCCTAAGCAAGATATGGTTGTACATATTTGTTATACCTCCATAGCATTGATGAAATTAGACTCATTGTATGATGAAGTACTGTAACTCTATTTTGCACACATATGATTTATATGTATGATTTTGTATCTATTATTATGCTTGAGTATAAATGTATGATATATTGCTAACAAAAATGCTACAATTTTATAGTATATCGCTTACTCACATGTTACCCTTTTAGATACTAAAAATAATAGTGCATAATAGTGGGTAATATTGGGCGAGATTTTTTCGAAAGGTAGGTTCTAAATATATCATGTTTGAGGTTATTATTTTACATTTTCAAGAGTTGTAATGTAATTAGAATCTCGTACTGTATATATATATAATGTACATATGTTTTAAGGGATGGATATGTTTCTACGTTGTTGTAATAATAATAATATTTTACTATTTATAATATTGTCCTTCGATCATACCCAATAAGAGAAAGTCATGACAATAATAACCAAAAATATAAAAAAAATAATATTAGAATTGCCGAGATAATAATAAACTTTATCCACCATTTTTTCTATCATATCTAATATTATTAGATATAGCCTAAATATCCCCCATGTGATTTTGAACAATTTATAATGTAGAAGTTATATGACATCGGATATGAATACTTTGTGTTGTATCTCTTTCAAAGAAAAAAAAAAAACTTGGTGTTGTGAGTGATGGTCACCTGTCTCCAACAAAATTATGGCTGTTCTTGTCAATTTTCCTGATTAATTTATTTGAAAAAAGAAAATATATATTTATAGAATTTGTATTGACGGGTCGGGTTTGCAGGAGACAACAGCCATTGGAGCTCCGAGGCGTCAATCCTGCCCAAGTCCATCAATCAAGCGACTATAAATAGCGCCATCACATCACATCGCCTGATTTCTTAATGCCCCTGCGCGTTAATGCCCAATTTAGCATTGTATTGTGGGTTTCTTTTTCTTCCAAATATCAGGCCATCAAACCCCCTCAACCAAAACCAGGAAAAGCAAAAGAGAGAGAGAAGATAATCAAAGGCTTCTCTTCTCTTTCGATACAGCTTCCTTTGACTGTCTGTAAGTCTCTTTATCCTTCTTTTTCTCTTCTTTATCTCTCCAGATCTGTGTCTAATTATTTCGATCAACCTCAATTTTCCTTCATATTTCTTGCTGAATCTATTTTGTCTTTTTCCCTAATTGATTGGACGATCTCATTAATTGCCTGTTGATTTTTGAACCTTCCTACCCTAATTAAAGAATAGATAGGTGGTAAACGGTGAAAATAAAGAATAGAACAATTAAAGATATCTCGGCAGAGAGTTTTGTGAAGCAATTAAAGAATGGCGTAAGATCTGCATGAGAGAAGGTATTAGTTGAGAACGGTCATTATTTTAGATAATTGGAAGGTTTGTTGTGCGACTATGTATTTTTATCAGGCAGTCAGTTTTCGGAAGGTAATTCTAAGAGATATTGCTGGTGAAGAGGATATGAAATTTGGGTTTCTATGACATTTTGTTGCCGATTTCAATGAATGAGTTTATCATGATCTGTTAGAGTCTAACAGATCAGTTGCCCAGAAGAAGGATTTGGGATTATGTGGTGAATATACTGATGAGGGTTGGTCCATTTTCCATCTGTTCTTTTTTGCCTTTAAACCTATGCATTAGTTTGAATTAGTTCCTCTTGATTAATTAAAGAATACCATTCCCAATTTCACGTGTTATGTTGATTAATTAGATTTTAGAATTTTATGTTGGTTTATGTGTTCAAGTTGGTTTTCTTCTTCCTGGTTCATGTCCGCCGAATCTCTTGAATTTTAGGTAGTTTTCTAAGTTTTCTCTTAGCTAACTAGTGGGGCAGTTTCTTAATTATTCCTTTAGGTTATTGGTCCTTTAGCTTTTTTCAGCTTAAGCATGGCCATCCTTGCATTTTTGGCATCTTAACCTTTCTTGCATCTATAAATGAGAAGAAACAACCTAACCTTTTTTTTTTGGTTAAAACTGTTGATTTGGCTTCTAAGGCTGGGCAATTAGGTGCAATTAATGTGCTTTAACTGCAGTTATTGATGTAAATCTGTAATTTATTCACCATATTCTACGAAACAGTAAAAAGTGATAGATATTTCTTTGAGCCTTTTGTTCTAAACTTGATCCTTTAGCTTTAATTCCCTTCCGATGCCTTTTCCTCCTCTTTGAATCACTTTTGAAATTTGACTAGGAATTTATTTAAATGTAGTTTTACTGCAGTCTGATGGCGATAATTTGCATATTTTAATGGAGAAAAAGCTGCAGATTTTGTGGTGTAAAAAGAAAGAAGAATTTGAAGACAAGTGTTTTTTTTTTCTGTTCTTTTTTCTTTTATAGGGAAACCAGATTTTAATCCACTAGGATTTTAATTCCAAACAGGGAACTCCGGTCATCATGACCAATTAAACCAACTACTTGCTGAAGATAATACATCATCGCAAAAATTGAAATTCTTCAAAATGCTATATGGTTGATTATATCAATGAGATGCGATGCCTGGAAATTGGAACTTACTGACTAAAGTTCCACCTCTATTCACAAGAGCACCCCTGACATGCTATTAGCAAACACAAAAGAACCCCCCTATATTCTTACCTCAATAGCTAAATCAGGAATTGATTTAGATGAAAATAATTTTTACTTAATCCTCAAATCTATTTCTACTTTCATGTGAGCCTCAGTCATGAGGAGGCAACATTTGTTTCTGTTCTCTTTGTCGCATTGGGTTAACTGGTACTTTGCTATACCTTTGGATGTTTGATTATAATATTTGTCTGAATTCTTGCTGTTTGGTAAAGACATACATCTCTTTTTTTCTGCCCTGAGGCAGGGTTTAACAGCAACTGTCAAATGTTATAATTATATCAAATTTCCATCCAAATTTGAACTTTCATTGCCAACTCTTTCCACTTATTTTTATGGTGCTGGAATTATTTTCACTATCAAATTTAATAAAAGTTGCAAATATTTGTTTCTCTTTGTTTGGACTGACGCTCTTGTTTGGGTATGTGGATGTAGTCTTTTTTTTTTTTTAATTTAAGAAGAAAATGGATTTGACAAACCAATTGTTGATTGCATAACTGTTTTGGCAACTTCCTTATGAACAGAAGTTGGTGTATTATTTCAGGTTGGATAAACCATGGTTCTTGACAGCATTGTATCATCTCCCATGCGGAGATCACAGTCTTTGCGAAAGCAAAGGGATGAATTGGGTAGTTGGTCAGCACTTGCTCAGAGACACCGTTTCCTCTTAACAGCTCTGGTTCTCTTGGCATTCCTCTGTACTATATATCTCTACTTCGCAATCACTCTAGGAGCTGCTGGCTCATGTTCTAGATTGACTGGAACCCAAAGGGCAGTTTGTCAATTAGAGCGTGCAAAGGCATCTGTGTCTGAAGGAAAGTTGAAATTCGCTTAGCATGTTCATGCTAATCATCTCTCTTGGTTGTGTTATTAAGCTCATTGGTGGTCCAGTTATCCAAAAGATATTTAGTTATGAAGTCTTATTGTTGGGGAAGCTAATAACCCTTGTTACATGGCATACTTGTGGGACTGGCCACCTAGTTTCCTGAGTGTGTGTTGTGATCTTAAGAAAAAATTTTCCCGGCTGTTTGTGTCCTGTAGATTGTTGTAATAGGCTGACAAGCTTTGAGTCATATTTTAGAAAGCATATCACATTCTTTGTACTTTCAGCTCGCAGACCATCTAAAATGTTAGCATTTGAAGCTTAAAATTGCAAATGTACTTGCTCTATAGCAGAATCTGAAATCAGTTGAAATTGTTATTATTACTGTTGTCATCTATACTGTACCTGAGTTCATTACAAGATGATTTGGTGTATCATTTATCATAACAATCACAGAAAATTGTTAAAGAAGATAATTGTGTGAATATTCCATACTGTACTTTTGTTTCAAAAAACAAATTGTGTGAATATTGCAGATCCTTTCTACAGCTTTCAATGTGAATCTTGGAGTCTGTTCTGGAACAAGCAGATTGTCTCCTGTATAAACTAATGTTTCTCTCTTATCTGCAAAGACTTGTAATCCTTCAGCGCTAGATTAGATTGGTTTCCGTATCAGGATTTTACGTCTGTATGTGCATTTGAAAACATCGATATAAATCATTTCAGGAGCCCTAACCAGTTTTTCTTTGATTTCATATCTGTTGAAGTTAGCACCTGCATCCCTTGGAAACCATTCAATCCTCCAAAACCCTAAATGGTTACAAATCTTTGTAAATGTCCACTAAACTCCATAATCTACTGTTCGGCACTGGACGATGCCTTTTAAATCTATTGCAGATGACTTCTCGTTTGATGGTACTTCTCCCTGCTTGCTCTTGCCATTGAGCAAACTCCATATCATTCCGGTGTGGATCTCTTGGAGATCCATAAATTGAATGGGAGAAAAATTAATGGAGTCAGACTGTCAAGAAAGAAAGAAGGTATTTCATTTTTTATTAACCAAATGCACTTTTTAATATTGTATAAATTTTCCTGAGGGTGACGGGGAGTGATACAGTTTTATACATGTCTTAGAATTGATTTTATGGATTTAGGTTGGAGGGAGATCAGTTGGGAATTAAAATTTTCTTATTTAGTAACTTGGATTCGAGCAACTCTTTCTGTTACCGTAACAGTTTGTTTTGCAGTCGTCTATTGATGATTTATTACTTAAAAGAGTTTATCGTAGAAGTATGTATGGTTTAAATGGTAACTCAAGAATCAGATGTACAGAAAATACACATTTCAGATAATTTGCCCAAATAAATTAATTATCAAGCATGTCCAAATTTTGTACTATGCTCCTTGTAATTTTTAGAAGAGGTGTGAACATTTTTCATGGCATTGAAAATAATTTCAAATATTAAAATAAAAAACTTACATTATGTTTGAACGGCTTGGACAATATAAGGGCCTGTGGTCATATAATTTTTTGCATAAAAAATTTCTTGCACAAGTTCGTAAGCGTGTCTGTATAAAGTATGGAGGGTTTCATTGCCTGCGAGATTTGAGAGAAATTAAAAATCAAAGTTCCTTAAGATATCTGTCTGTATAAAATAGTTGCTTACTTTTATCCAGAGGGTTTCGAGATTAATTGTTTTCAAATCCAGTGTTAAAAGGAAAATAACGTAGTTGATGAATTTCTTTAGTGGTTAGAAATGGGCATTAAGGGCTAAAACTATTCTAACTCATTCTAAATTCGGTAGATAAAAATCTATAATTAACAGAATTATGATTTCAGTTATAACCATGTAAAAGAGATAGCCAATTATGGATTTAATAATTTATCTGCCTGTCACCCAGTTTGGATATGGGACGAGTACAGTTGGCGCAAATATGGAGACTGACATAGCTGTCCAATATCCACCACCCTTTGCATATTCCTAGTCATGATGTCTTAAGAAATAAGCACGCAGGGTCGTAGTGGCAAGGACAAACCTTAAGAAATCTTTTGTATTAAATAATAAACGGTGAAACCTTATATCTTTTCTTTATATTTATAAAATCCTTTATTTCTTAAAAAACAATTACAAAAATGCTTTATTTTATATTTGATTTTGGAATGAAAATCATTCCTTTTATATTCATTAGTTTCAATATTATAAAGATAAAGTAGATTCCTAAACAAGTTAGGCCAATTCTAATAACTTTAATGTTTTATTATTTATTTGTTAGTGTGGTTAGGGATTTTATCTTTTTAGTACTTTATTTTTTTTAAATATTAACTATCACACTAATAAATTTATCTTCACTACCTAACAGTGCCTTCTTATATTTTTTTTTTTCTCTATTTCTTTATATACTTGTTAGTTTGCCTACAGCTTTATCCTTTATTACTTAGTTTTCTTAAAATTTTTTAGTTTTTTAGTACCTTATTTTTGTTTAGTCATTTTTTTTTATAAAATTTATACTCACTGTATAATGATATAAGTTTGATTCCTACTGCATTGTTCTAACTTTTTGTACTTTTCCTATTACTTATATTAATTTTCTAATGCATCAATACAATGTATGATAACATTGTATCATATTTATTAAGTATAACGACTCACGCCCTCATGTGAACACGGTAGTAAGCAAACATAATTAACACTTATATTTATATACATGTATGTAGATTACCAATATTGTTCATCATATAACATTCTCATCCTTTTTATAACTCTAGAAATGAGATCCAAAAAGCATGAGGTGTGACACTTAAATTTTCATTACAAGAATTAACTAGAGTTTTTTAAAAATATCTTCAATATAGATTTTCAAAAGTCTAGTAGGATCCTCGATGTGTTTGTGTGTCGTTTACATATTAGGTACTTCTTCTTGGGTCTACTGATCTGAAAGATGACGCGATGAATACGAATGAGTTTCACTTACTCAGTAAAAATATGACAATATTTTTGACAACTCTTTTTAACAAGATGTTAACTTTAAAACTGTTAAAAACTTCATAATGAAAACTTTCTTTATAATTTTTTTTAACTGAATTTATTCACTTATTTATTTGTATTAATTATTATTTTAATTTTTTTATCTTAGTTTAGAATTTTAATTTTATTATACTTACATTCATTTGTCACTTGTACTAATATTTGCACTTTCACTCACCTTTACACTTTTGCTTACATTAAAATTTACACGCATACTGAGATTTCATCGTATGATACTATTTTAACTAATATCAGTGACGATAATAAGAACCTCATATATCACATAAACAGTTTATACTTAACATAATGTGCCATGGTGGTAACATTTATTAGGTGAACACTAACACTAAACACTTTCCTATCCATGTCTGAATTAAACATTAACACTTAACTATGGGTAGGGTTCACCATACTTCTTGCTGAATTTTGGCCATATACGAAAATTCACCTCCTTAATACGCGGTTAAATGGATTTCAAGTTTTCTCAATACCCTTTATTTCTTGTTCCTCTCTTTCATGTATTTTTTTTTGTTTTCCTTGCAATTACGTCGATTTTTTTATTTATTTTTATGATTTTTTATATTTTTAATTCTTCATAACCCCTTGCTTTTTTATTTACCCCTATGTCTTTATGTATGTATATACTCCAATTTAATCATCCTTTGTTATAGCCTCCATTTTTACCTCATATAATTTCTATCTTACTTTTAATCACATTTTTTATTTGGGTGTTCGTTCCATGTTATTCAATTATTATAAATTTTCCATCTTATTTTATTATCTATTTATTTAAATATCTACCGTTCAAATTTTTGCAGGGTTTCCATTTCACTCCTCACTAATAATTTCTCTATAGGTTCTTTTTAATATTAGTCTATATATGTCTAATCTATTTTTATTTCAATTCTTGAAGTTTTCCTCTCACTTCCCACTTAATTCTTTATGTGTGTACATTCATTAATAGATTTGTTACGAATTTCCATGATTTTTGGCATTCCTTTATTAGCTTCCTCTTATGTTAACCATATTCTTTTGCTTTGCAATTTATAATTTACATATATATATTCGTGTAAGTGTAGATTTTGCTAATTTCTTTTCTACATTTTCTAGGGTACTTAAATTCCTTACCAAAAGACAAACATTTTTGCAATTAGACATTTTTAAATATAATATTTAGAGATTTTGCCAAATCCTTAAGTCATTATTAGTTTACTTCATCTGTTATATTTTAACACAAAACCCAATTCTTATTTCCATTATTATTGCCCCTTATTTTACCAAGCAAATAAAACGAAATCCTTATCCTCATTTTTAGATAAAAATTTTACTTAACAATCAAAACAAAACTCTTAATATCATTATTAGCTTTTTCTTTTCTTTTAATTTACCTTCCCTATTTCCATTATTGCATCCTTTAATCATATACAAAAATATAACTTTTTGAATGTGCATTTCTATTTTCCGAATCTTCTTAATTTTCTCTTAACATTAATTCACATGTATATGTATAAATATATGTATTGAGATACCCATATCACTCACTATTGTGAAAATTCACATTCCACTATTTTTAATTTCCATTTCATTTTCTGCTTATTCTTAAATGTGTGCTAATTTCATTCCATCATTATTATTTTTTTTTTTAATTTCCATTTTGAGCTAAATATTCTTGTAATAGTTATCAGTTCAAATTTATTTGTTTCTCTTATCTTTCCCATTCCTAAGCACCTAGCAAGCACCACAGCATCCCACCAACACACAACCAAATTTAAAATAAAAAATCAAAATGAAATAAACAAAAAATATTGTACAAAAAAACCTTTAAAAGTGGTTTCATCCACAAGGTCTGGTTGTGTAACACCCCGAAAATCTTTTGCATTTAACATGCATCGAACTCCATTATTTTGGGCCTCTTGGCCATTTAAACCTCCCATAATAGTTAAATTTTATGATATTTTGCTATACCATAATGACAAGTATCAAAGGAAAAAATCAACGAGGCAGGAAGCAAAGCCCATAAGCCCGCGATTCGACACGCTGTTAGCCCGCACGAGCAACCCCGCGTGTGCACATTACGCCACATGGCTGCACACAGTGCGCAATAAGGTTGCACCTGCACGCGTGGTAGGCAACTAACAGGTGCACAGTGCGCGATATCGCCACCTACACGCGTGCCCAGCACGTAGCAAGGCCGTGCATAGCGTGCTGATAGCCAGTAGCCGATGAGACGACTGTGTTATCCCATTGACCATGCTTGGCCATGCTAAGTGGGCCCCACGACCACCCGCTTTGCTCCCCTTAGCTCCTTTGATTTTAACACCTTGTCGCACATTTGAACTGCCTTTTTTGCCTATTTAAAGGCCCCTGTTTCCCACATCCTTTCACACTCCCTTTTCCCTTCCATTTTTAACTCTTCTTAGCACTTCATTTTTCCCTTCCATCCTCTGCTTTTTTGAGAGAAATACTTTGAAAGAGAAAGAGAGTATTTGAAGAGGAAAAGAAGCTAGAAGAAGATGAAAAAGTTGGGAACTTACAAGCTCTTCAGGGGTCTCTAAAGGTCCCTTCTTCCATCCCTAGAGACTTAGTTGGCTTCGGTTATGGTAAGAGATTCTTTAGTATTTTTATCTACATTTTTAAGTGCTCTTTTTAGTTAATTAATTTGATGAAATCGGGTATTTATTGAGATGGGCTTTTATGCTTGTTTGGTGCGTTATTTTGATAATTAGTCACGATAAAAAAATTTTAAATGACGGCTTGGGAAATGGACTTTCATGCTTGCTTTGGTAGTTTATTTTAATTCATGATTGTTCGGTGATTTATTTAGATGCATGATATTTTATTGTTGATAAGATGGCAATTGAGGATACATTTAGGCTTAACCCTTTATCTTACCCTTGGTAATGACAAAGAAGGTTATTATAAGGAGCTCCACCTTCAAGGAACAACTCGAATGGTCAAACCTGAGCATATAGGCCTATGACCCAAAATGTCAATGAGCCCCACCGAGTTCCGAAAATGAAACTCGATATATTATGATTATTTGCAGCATAATGTATGATCATTATACCATGCGATTATGATGCATAAATTCCTACTAGAATAGCTGCTTATTTATGTATATGGCATTAATGAACATGATTGGTGCATGAGTTCACTTGATGTTTGACATTGTTTAATCCATAACACATTTCACATGATGCATAAAGATATGATGATTTGAAATTTACATACAGATCTTGGCCCTTCACTTTACCTTGGTAATGGCGAAGATGGTTATCCTAATGAGTCTAAACTCCAAGGGGATGACCTGAAGGTCAAGACTAGGTAAACGAGCCTTCATGTCGGACAAGAGAAATGAGCCTTTGAGATAGAGATATGAAAAAAGGGCCTTCGATCTAGATAAGTTATAGAATCCCGGAGGGTTCAGAAATGGTTGCATTTAACATGTAGTATGCATATGAATAGGATATGAAATTGTCGTGAGTATAAAGTAAACAAGTAAAAAAAATGTCTGTTCGACTGTGATCTCTTAGGGGTCTCTGTTTCTCCCCCTCCAAAAAAGTGTTGGTGAACCACTCTCTGTGACGATTGGCATTCTTTTTGGGGAGAGTGGATATGTGTTAAGTACATGTAGGGCCACAGTGGCAAAATACGACCGTGGTCATAGTATAGATGGTAAAATGATAATGGCCTAGGAATGGGTTGATTATTCACATCGGTAATGGTGTTCTTAGTATAATTGTTTCACCGAATTTCTTAATAAAGACAAGGGTTTTCCGAATGATTAAATGACCCATGACATCCCCAATATTGATTACAATATAAGGGTGCCAGATACCAATACAAAATACGAGTGCATTAAATAGAATATACGCAGGAAGAATTTTTACTATACGAAATCCCTTACAAAATATATGAGTTCCCAATTACATATACAACTGAGGCCAGAAGTGGCAACAAAATACAAAATATAAAATATAAAAGAAGGCCACTTCTTTTACCATATAAACGAACTCATCAGAGTGTGGAACAAGATATGCACTCGTCAACGATCATGGATCCATAGGATCCAGGCAAGCTTCAAGGGGTAAGTCGGCAAACAACTCATCGCAAACATTCTCTTCAAGATTATCTAGGGGGGGGGGGGGGGGGGCTGGGTTAGCATAGAAGGGGTGAGTTATGTGAAACTCAATAAGACATACATTATTAAATTGACATAACTAAGAAATCTTAAAGGTGTTTAAGAAAATACCCTTTTGCTGCTTACCATTTACAACGATTATATGAGTACGATCAATGTAAGAAAATATTTAATTAAAAATATCATGATCATCAAAACAACATAATAATATGAGTACGATCGATGTAAAAAAATATTTAATTAAAAATATCATGATCATCAAAACAACATAATAATACAGATAACTCACTAAGATAGAAAATCAAATAAATCAGAATAATCACTGTTATTAAGCCTTTTACCATACTTCGCGTGAAGTCCTTTATGACTTTTTATCTATTAGTTAATATAGACTCCCAACTACCATTGTGGTGATATTATTGGCAACTTATGGCATACTCAAGATTACCATAGTAATTTAGATGGAGAGATTGCATTAAGCCTATTAACTTCTAACGGATATCATCATCTAGGTTAACATGGCTGGTTTCCTTCCAACTCAAGCATCAATGACTACATGACCTTTACCAAGGTGATAAAGAATCTTGCAGTCATAATCTTTCAACAAATCAATTCAGTGCATTTGCCTCATGTTTAATTCTCTTTCCAAGAGCAGATACTTTAGGCTCTTATGGTTGGTGTAGATCTCGAAGGTTTGGCCATAGAGGTAATGACGTCAAATCTTCAAAGCATGCACAATGGCCATTAACTCAAGATCATGAGTGGGGTAGTTGTACTTGTGGATTTTGAGTTGTCTGGAACCATATGCGACTACCCGTCCATGCTGCATAAGAACACAATCTAAACCAACATGAGAGGTATCACAGAATACCTAAAACCTCCCTGTATTGTCGAGGAGGATCAACACTAGAGCAGTGTAGAGTGGAAGCTTAAATTCCATAAAAGATTCTTCACATTTCTCATCACAATGGAAGACTACTCCATTCTTGGTGAGACGAGTCAAAGGGGTTAAAATTTTAAAAAAGCCTTCGATAAAACACCAATAATAGTTGGCTAGACCCAAGAAACTACGAATCTCGGTGACATTGGTCTGCTGGTTCCAAGTCACAAGTGCCTCGACTTTAGAGGGATTGACGAAAACTCCAGCACTGAAAATCTCATGGCCAAGAAAAGATACTTGGTTTAACTAAAAAGAACACTTATTAAACTTGATGTAGATATGGTGTTCACGAAGGGTGATCATGATACGGGTCAGGTGATCAACATGCTCTTCCGGGCTCTTTGAGTACACTAGGATGTCATTGATGAAGATGATGACATAATGATCCAGTGCATGGAAAAAAACTTTATTCATTAAGTCCATAAAGGCTGTGGGTGCATTGGTAAGTTCAAAGGGCATAACTTTAAACTCAAATTAGCCATACTTGTAGCGAAAGGCCGTCTTAGAAATGTTCTCTTCCTTCACTCCAATTGATGGTAGTTAGATCAGAGATCAATCTTCAAAAACATAGAAGCATTCTGCAACTGATTAAATAAATCATCTACGTAGGGTAGAGGGTACTTACTCTTTTTGGTCACTTGATTAAATTCACGGAAGTCAATGCACATACGGAGGGATCTGTCCTTCTTCTTGGTGAATAAGATAGTCGCACCCCAATAGAAATGACTACAGCAGATGAACCTCAGTCCCTGTAGTCTAGAAAGCTAATGTTCCAATTCTGTAAGTTCTACATGGCTAATGTGATAAGGGGGTTTCATAATTGGCTGGGTACCTGGAATCAGGTTAATCAAAAACTCTATCTCCCATTCGGGAGGTAGATCTGGTAGCTCTTCTGGAAATATATCCAGAAAATTACATATAACAGGTACTGAAGAAATTGTTGGGTCGTAATCCATGTTCCTGTCTAACACAAGGTGAGCAAAGCAACGAAAAGTTTTTGAAAGAAAATACTCTTTATTTATTTTTACATAATTTATATAAAACAAGACAAATTTGCTGCCTAGGTGAATGTAGTTTTACAATTTTTGTCTCGGAATCAATAATTACTTTATATTTTTTTAACTAGTCGATACCTAGGATTATATCAAACCCTGAAAAGTCTAATAGTATCAGATCTGTAGTGAGTTCTTTCCTGAGGCATTTACTTTACAATTTTTATATACATAAAAGGTTTCTAATAGTCCCCTAGAGGGTGTCTCTACAACTAAAATCTTTCCTAGAGGTTCCAGCCTAAGGTATAATTTACAAACAAAATTACAAGATAAGAAAGGAGTGAAAAACACCTATATCAATCAAAGCACGTGTAGTAGTATTATGAACAGAAAGCATACCCTAAATGATAACGGGTGCGGTGGGAACATCGGGCTCATCCAGGTGGTAAACACGTCCCTAGGCAATAGGTCTGACGAGATCCTTGGGCCTCTGTGGGCAATCCTTTACCAAATGTTGTGTACTCCCGTACTTATAATAAGAGTGGTTCAGGCGTCGGTAGGATGGTCACCATAGTAGCAGCCACAATATCGGTAAGGGGGAGAATTCTGAATAGGGTCTCTGGTAGGCGGGCTAAAGCACTAGGGGCTGGGACAACACATGGTCTCTTGTATGAGATATCAGCACCAAATTCAGGAAATTTTTTCTTTTGTTACTGTTGCTGCTGACTGCGGAACTAGGTGATGTGCTGGTTGCGGGTTGAGATAAGGTCTTCGAAAAACTGGGCATTCTCTAGTACCTCACCATAGGAACTGGGCTTGGACATGGCAACTCGATCAAAAATATCTGGGTGAAGACCTTTCAAGAACTTTCGGGCCTTCCAAGCTTCAGTGGATACCAACAGTGGAGGAAACCTTGACAACTAGATAAACTTAGCTGCATACTGGCTAACCATCAGATTTTCTTGTTGGAGTTCTATAAACTCCTCTTTCTTTTTATCCCGTACATAAGCTGGGAAGAAGTTTTCATAGACGTCCTCCATAAATATTTCCCAGGTGGTGGGAGTCAGCAGTAAATCCTTCTTCACTCACCACTAGTGAGCCGCTTCTCCAGTAAACATGAAAATAGCCAAAGAAACCTTAATGCTCTTCTGTCACATCCATTACTATGAAGAGCTTCTAAATTTCCTGGGTCTAGGCTGTAACAACCATGGGATTGGGACCGTTGTTGAAGTGAAGATGGTTCAACCTTTTGAACTTTGTGATGTGTTGGGAGATAGGATGGTCAATGGGATGACACTCAGGAGGTGCTGGAGGCTGACAATTATTGGTCTGACTATGCACAGCAGCTGCTGTCAAGCCTTGAATGGCTCGCAACAACTCGTTAAATTCGATCTTAGTCAGTTTGTCTTGGGCCTCGGTTCTTTCTACTAATGGTCTCCCCCATATCATTTCCTTCAAAATTAAACGGGAGACAATAAGTAGGGATTTCAAGGAAGTTTCTAAATAAGTTTTCTAGAAAGAAGTTTCCTATACGCTAAGATTTTTCCTAACTCTAGATTGGCCTTAATGTAAGCAATTTTTCCATAGATTCTGCTTTGATACTACTTGTGACATCCCCAATACAGATTATAACATATGAATGCCAGATATCAACACAGAATATGATTGTATTAAATAAAATATATGCGGCAAAAATTTTTAAAATACAAAATTCCTTATAAAATATGAGTTCCCAATTATATATACAATTGAAGGCAGAAGTGGTAACAAAATACAAAATATAAAATACAAAATACAAAATACAAAATACAAAATATAAAAGAAGGTCACTTCTTTCACTATGTAAATGAACTCATCAGAGTACGGAACAAGACACGCACTCGTCAATGATCATAGATCCACGGGATCCAGGTAAGCTTCAAGGGGTAACTCAACGGACAACTCATCATAAACATCCTCTTCAACGTCGTCTGGGGAGGACGGGCCAGCATAGAAGGGGTGAGTTATATGAAACTCAATAAGGCATACAATATTAAATTGGCATAACTAAGAAATGTTAAAGGCGTTTAAGAAAATAACTTTTTGCTGCTTACCATTTACAACGATCCGTAAGAGTAGGACTAATGTAAGAAAATATTTAATTAAAAATATTATGATCATCAAAACAATATAATAATACAGATAACTCATCAAGATAGAAAATCAAACAAATCAAAATAATTACTGGTATTAAGTCTTTTAGTATTCTTCGCGCGAAGTCCGTTACGACTTTTTATCTACTCACTAGTATGAAATCCAAACTACCACTGTGGTGACACTATTGGTAACTGATAGCTTGCTACACCATGACTGATTTGTCACACTATAGCACTATCTATGACCATGGTCATGCCAACCATTGTAGTCCTAAAGACTATGAACATGATCGTACTTCGGTGCAATGGTCCTAAGATCTCCTACACACTTTCCCGCCATCATCCATAGGGAGTGGTCATCTCACATCTTTTCAGACAGGGTGGGGACAATATAAGTCGATAAAATAGTCTAACAGATTAATTCATATTTCATGTATCCATTCATATTTTTCATGTCATGTCAACAATTTCATATAATCTCTTCTCGTATCAATTGCAGTTCAACTTCATTCATGAAATAACAAACTACACCTTTACACGATGCATGTATAATTAAAATAACATTATTAATTAATAACTCCTCACACCCTCAAAATCATGTCACTATTATGCGATAAAATGAACATTCATTTCAAGATTTTTCTAAAAAAAATGGCTCTTAAAATGTGCAAGGAAATATTGAATTCCTTACCAAATACTGATGAGTCTTTGTAAGCTAGTCCTTTTTTTTTCTCTTTTTCCTTATTTCTCTCTCTAACTTTCTATCTCTAGAATTTTTGTCTTTGGGGGTGAAAATGGGTGAGGAAGAGTGGTAGAGGAGGTCTTTATTTATAAAGAAATAGAACTGTTGGATTTGCAACAAGTATTGCGAATCTGAGATGAGAGAGAAAATGATGACATCATCAGTGTCAGCTGGCCAAGGAAGAGGCACAGCTCCCAAGGCAGCATAGGTAGTGACGCGAGGTTGTGGTGATAGCAACACGTGGCTAGAGGCACTGCACGCAGTCCAAGTCTACCATGCTGATGCTTGTACAAGATGAGGTTTACGTGCGCGCAAGCTGTCCTGCGCATATGGAACTCACTTGTTGGTGATTAATGATCACCAACACTCCTATATTGTTACCTTAGTTATAGTTAGATTTCGTCACTTGCTGGTGATTAATGATCACCAAAATCCTTCCCACAAATAGGTCTTTTGACGTGTATCGAAACTCTGCATTTTTTGTTACTATTGGGACCTGACTTTTCTAAAAATGTTCCTGATTGATTCATTTCAATTCTTTTCTATTTCTCATTTCCTACATGCTCTTCCATATTCCCTTTATTGTACCATGCGTTTTATTTCGTTAAACTACTTAGGAATTTCTTGAAATATCTGCTCAAAATCTCGATTGAAGTATGCCTACCTATATCGTTTGTGTTTTAGTATTAGCTCTATTTCTTCTGTTTCATAGTTGTTTACGAGTTATTCTCTCTCTCTCTCTCTCATGAGAACATTGCACATACATATGTCAATAGGTGTAAAAGAATGAATGAGGTCGGTGGGGGAAGGGTAGGGATTTACTTGTGTGTACGACTCTTTGGTCACAGGTTGTTATGGCAACTCAAAGGCACTCCTCGGTTTAGACCTTGTCTCCCTTCTTCCCTTTGACTACATTGCCCCCCCTGGTTTTAGGATTCCCCATCTCTTCACCTCACTTTTTCTTCCTCTGTTTGCAAAGTCTTTCGAGTCTCTCTCATTGCATGCTACTTCTCTTTTTGACTTGGATGTTTTCTACTTAACAAAAATGAAGAGGAAGGATTTATATACGAGATCCTAGACGTGATTAAGCAGTCCAATCACATACAGGGAACGTGGGTTATTGGATGCATCTCATTAAGTGTAAATGTATCCTTTTACACACATCTTTAAATGCTGACCATCCAAATTTTCTTTTCTGCAATCGTGATCATTTATTTCTCCACATTTTTGTTTGAGATTGAGCGTTTTTGGGTCATTCGATCCCCTTATGATCTTTCGTGGTTGATCGCAACCATTCATTTCCATTTCGTCTTTGCCACCTTGCATGGCTGGTCAAATGCCTAAGCTAGGTTTGTTCCTAGACACCTCACATGCTGAGGTGTCCCATTTTTTCTATTTTTAGATTTTCCCTTCCTTTCTATTTTTCTTTCGGTTTGGCCCGAATTCTATTTTTTTAATACTTTCCCTTTTCCATTTTCTTTTTATTTTAGTCCAAATTTTATTACTGCTTATTATTATTATTGCCATTTTATTTATATCTTTCTTTATTTTTTAATTTCTTAGGGCTTATGTCTTTATTTTTTGTGTACACCATGCTCATAAAATTATTTTTGGTGCTTATAATACATACATTAAATTTTAAAAAAAATTATGTGGGCTATTACAATTACTCCCCTCCTTTAAAAATTTGTTCCCCAAATTGTTACAAAATTTCAAAAAAAATAAAGATATTTAACTCGCATCTAGTCGTTGTGTTCCCATGCTGCTTCTTCTTGTGAGTGGTGTTGCTATAAAATTTTAACTAGGGGAATTACTTTTGTTCTCACCACCTTTTCTTTGCAATTCAATATGCTTATAGGCAACTCTTTATAGAACAAGTTTTTCTCAAGTGGAAGGCGTTCATGCTGCAATACGCGGGACGAATTAGGATGATACTAGTGTGACATTGACATGTGAAACACATCAAGGATGTTCGACAAATCCGGTGTCAGTGCTAGCGATGTGATAAGAACCGAGGAAAAGAGTAGTAATAAATAGGAGGTTTATGGGACCATTAAAGGATATAAAAGGCTAAACAATAATGAGCTTCATGGACATGTTCAAAAGTGTTCCTGAAAATATAGTGACCATGTTATCACCACCCAGATGCAAACTCAGGATAGCAAATATGAATTAATTACACTTGTATCCCTGTCTAAGAGCAGGCAGAATTAGAAAAGATGGAAAAATAGGAAGTTATTAGGTCTTACAGCCAAACAAAGACTCAGTCCATATATCTTGATCCAAAGAGAAGCCCAACAGGTGGTGTGGGTATGGATACTCATAGCCTACACGTGTGTAGGCCTCCCCATGTGTGACACATGGCCCCCGCATGTGCGAGCACCCAGCCCGCACGGTCCTACACGAAGGATGTGTGAGCAATAACACAAGGTTGCGCCATAGCTCACGCACTAGCACATAAGAGGATGACCGAACGCACAACCCATGGGCATGCGTATGCAAGGCATCCTGCAGACCAAGCTTGCCCTGTAAGCCCACACGGCCCACTTGGCCCACCTACGTAACCTGTGGTCTGACCCGCGCATCCAACAGCCCATTCTTGTGGCTCTTTGTTTCTAGTCCTTTTTGAACTCTTTTTTCTCACTTTTTTTAATTCTACAAGGACATTTCTACAATTATTCCATATACAAAATATGCAAAATTATAGGAGGAATTCTACTCAAAATTGAAGAACAAAAAAAATAAAGATCCTTGAAGATTTTAGAGGAGGAGTTTATTAGTTTATTAATATTTTAATGTTAAACTTTATCTACATGATTAATTAATTATTATTTTAGGATAAGGATAAGAATTTAATTATTTATTTATTTAAGTAATTGTTTCCTAGTTAATTTAATTCTTAGAGTTTGGATAGGAATCCTAAATCCCATTTCAACTAGAAGTAGAAATTAAAAGCCGATATAAAGGCATCATCTCAAGCATTGTAAAAACAACAATTTGAGAATTATTAAATTAAAGCTTTGAATTTTTCTTTAATTAGCTTTGTGCTAATTTTTTCTCTTCAAGTTTTTCGAAGTAAAAAGAGCTTTCCAAAGTTTTGATTGAGCTGAGGAGTTGGGATCGATTTATTGGGTAAGTCTATGGTGTCTTTCTTTTCCTTGTTTTTATTCCTTAGTTTTTGTTTTTGCACTCCCTTTAGGAATTGTATATTCAATTAGAGGGAGAGGTTTAATTAGGTGATTAAGTTTCGACATTGCATACATTTGAGTTGAGGTTCCCAGAGTCAAAACAATCCTTCCCATACCCTCTCGCGTCAGGTGATATCAGAGCTTAGGCTCCTAGTAAACCTATTTATCTTAATTACTCTAGCATTTTATGAATTAATTAAGATTCAAATTTATTTTGAATTATTAATTCATATTGCATCTCACTTAAATTCATAACTATCTGTCAAACTCAAGTTGTTTTGTTAAGCATATTAAAAAAATCACAAAATTAAAAATCCAAAACATATCTCAATTGCACACCATAAGGCAATTGGAATGTTGTTGCATTCTTACATTCAAAAGAAAAGTAACCGCCTAGTAGTGTGACTAGAAAACCTTTATGGAGTCAAAGGCAGAGTACCTCATGAAACACCTTGAAAACCTTTGCACTTAATTTGTAATGTGAACCCGTATTTATTTGGGCCCTAAGTCCCCTTAAACTCCTTAAAATATTTTGTAATTTTAATTTTTGGATAAATACCGTATTTCATATTTTATTTAATTAAATAATTATTAAAATTTATTTTTTTATTTTATCATAGAAAAATTATATTTTATTTGTTATTAAAATAAATTTCAAGAAAAAAATAGAAAAAAAGTGGAAAAATCTAGTGGGAGTGGCCGTGGGAAAGATCCCACCAGTGCAAGCACCACACGTCGCATAAAGCCTAGTCTGTGTGCATGTACCATTGCGCACAGACGGTCGCAGCTCCATGCGCTCTGTGCGTGCGCCGTCCGAACAGTAGGCTTACGCGCAACGCCCTACGTGTTGTAGGTCCCGCACGCAGCCGGCTAGGCTGGCTTAGGGTAGCGTGCAATGACCTCAGGCAATTAGCGCCGCCCCCTTGGGCATCGTGTGCTTGCTTGGGCAGTGTGTGCTGCCGGTTGGGCAGCAATCCGCCATCAGTTTAGGCGGTGTGCTATCGTCGCTTTGGCGATGTGTTGCCGTCGATTTGGTGGCGTGTCTCTATTTTTTGCATTGTCATCACATCTTGTCATCCGTCCGTCGATCACATCTGTTAGTTGTCACATCACTTTTTTTCCCATTGACTTTCTCTCTCCTCACCAGATTTTTTCATTTGGTGCAAATCTAACGGTCCCCATTTTCTATAAATAGGGACCCTTCCTTCACATTTTCCTCATTATTTCCATTTCATTCTTCCATCCTTCTAGAGCTTAGAGAGAAAGGGAGTGATCTAGAGAGAGGGAGAGGAGAAGAAGAAGAAAAGATGTAGAAAAATTTAAGGTTTTGATAAAGGATTTAGTATTTATTTTTAAATATCCTAACGATAATTTCTAGAATAAAACTATTGAAGTTTGAATTTATGATTGCATGATTAAATTTTAAGTCTAAACGAAGTATATTTTATGTGATAATGCATGTTTCATGATCATCTATGAATTTGTTAAATTGCATGTGATTTAAATGATTTAGTTCTTGAAATTGATATTGATATGTGATGCAATTAACGGTGGAAAAGTGATTAATCATGAAATGGTATATAGACATGAGAAACATATATCAGTATTGATATGCATAATTCATATAGTGTTTTATTAGGTTTTTTATCGTTGAGGAGTTTCTGTTTCTCCCCTATCTGGTATGAAAAGGTGTGAATGGACCGCTCCCTGTGGATGACAGTGTACCCTTTGACGAGAGCGGTGACATGATGTGATTTTAGGGGTCACTGTTGGTGATGTACAATTGTGGCCATAGTTAACATGTAGGATCACTGTGGTTGGCACGACCGTGTTCATAGATTGTTTCATGGTTTGACAAGCTATAAATGTATTGTTGGTTCGACAAGCCGCAAATTGCTATTATAAATGAACTGGTCGTTCCACATGGATAGCCGAAAATCTGTACTGCCTTCAGTAGATGAAAGTTGGAACGACTTCTTGATTTGATTAATATAACTATGGCATGATGGATTTGATGTTTTCTTTAATAAATAAATTATTTTTATAATTTAAGAAAAGACCCTGACATGACTCTTGATGGTAAGTATTGATGACATAATTGATCACTTTTAAAACCTTATGATGTTATCTAAATACTATTTTCCTTACTGAGTATATAAAACTCATCCTTTTCCATGCTCTTCTCCAGATGAGGAAGATAGTGAGGAACCGATCGCTGACCCATACCCCTTGAAGCCTTTGAGGATCTCATGGATCCATCAACCTTTATGAGTACATAACTTGTCCCACACTCTGATGAGTTCCTTTACATAATGATAGAAGTGGCCTTTTTTGTATTTTGATATTTTGTATTTTATTGTTACTTCTGGCATCAGACATATATGTAATTGAGAACTCATATATTTTGTAAGGGATTTGTAATAAATTGCTTCGCTGCATACAATTAACTATTATGCACTCATAATCTATTTCTTTATCTGGTATCTTTATGCCTTAATTAACATTTGGGATATCACACCTCATCTAGTAGTGCAAGTGAAAACTTTTAGTTTTTATTCTACTGCATCATTCATTTGCATAAAGCGAAACAAATAAAGATTAACTCACCCACTATGAGCGAAAACCTTTTCTAGTTCACAATTAACTTCTATTTTACATCCCATAATTTTGGCTTAACGTTGCATAAAGAAACTTGATCACAATAGAGCGTAGCTGATATTGGGTAGTATAATTAGGATACACCTTCTAGTTATATCCATAAGGATTGATTGGATCCTTACACTGTGAATCCATTGTGCTTTTGTTCCATTATATATCTAAGTGACTGATAGTTCCTAGTTTCTTATCATATAAATAGGAGCATACTTTTCTTCTTCCGTGTGCTTATTTCTGAGCTTTTTTAGAATTTAGATTCTTTCAAGATTCTTGTGTCAGAAAAAATAATGTATAGATCGTAATCTAAAGAAAATCCAATTTCAAATGCTTAACTCGATAAAGGAAGCTGTAGTTTGAGAGGTTATGAGGTAAATATGAGCGAAGGCAATGGAGAGTTTAACTGTTTTAAAAAATCTTTGCCTTCGTAAGAACTTCACCATGTCTCACCATAGTGCTAGTAGTAGACCCTCACTATGGAAGAAAGGATCATGGACATGTTTAGCCAACTGAGTGTCCAAATAGGAAATATGACTGCACGAATGGACCATCTAGAAAGGGAGGGCCAACGCAGTCATGCCCGACACCACGTCATGAGACCAGGTCTTGTGACGATGATGATGATGATTGACAAGGAGGTCACCGAGAGGATGCAGATCGGGATCTCTATGATTTTAAATTATAAGTTTCAGCCTTTCAGGGGAATAATGACCTCGAGGCCTACCTTGAATAGAAACGAAAGGTCAATCACATTTTCAATTGCTGCAATTACAGTTGGGAGAAAAAGCTTAAGTTGGCAACTCTTGAATTATAGAGTATGCTTCAGTTTAGTGGGATCAGTTAGTTGATTTCAGAGAACAGGATGGAGATATACCAGTCACTATTTGGAGATAATTAAGATCCATCATGTAGAAATGTTTTGTACCAGCCCACTTTGATAAGGACATGAATCTAAAGCTTCAACACTTGACTCAAGGTTATAGGAAAGTGGAAGAGTACCACAAAGAGATAGAGATAACCATGATTTGGTCTAGGGTTAAGGAACAGCTAGAAGCCACCATGGCTTGATTCATAGAAGGTCCGAATAAAGAAACTGATAACATCTTGAAACTACAGAATTACTTGACCTGGAAGAGATGATACACTAGACTACTAAAATTGAGTGGCAGTTGAAAGGAAGAGGAACTACCAAAGCGTTTGTCAGTTCCAATCCTTAAGTGACTTAGAGATGAGTTAGGAGGGAGGTATTTAAGAAGGTGGAGGACATGAAGGGTATGTAGCTTGATGTCAACCCACCAAGTGACCCTAAATCCCCCGTGCCAGATAAAGCACTATTAAGTGCTTCAAGTCTTTGGGGGTTACGTATATTGCCTCCTAGTGTTCCAATAAAAGTGTTATGATCATAAGAGATAATGGGGATATCATCAATGATTATGAGAGTGAACAGGAAGACATACCATCATTCAGTGCTAGTGAAGAAAGTATTACACAGTCAGTATAGGGATATATGTTTATGGCTCAAAGAGCTTTAAATATGCAAGTTAAAAAAAGGGACAATGATCAAACGGAGACCACCTTCTACTTAAGATGCCCGATGAATAGAAAGGTCTGTAGTGTGATTATTGATAGTGGTCACTGTATTAATGTTACCAGCATATTACTAGTTGATAGAGCAAGGTCAAAGTGCGTTCCACACCCCAGTCCCTACAAGCTACATTGGTTAGATGACAGTAAGGAGATCAGTGTCACTAAACAGGTATGAGTTTCCTTTTCTGTTGGTAAATATGAGGATGAAATACTGTGAGATGTTATTTTATGCTTGCAGGACACTTATTGCTAGGAAAACCATGGCAATATGACCGAGACATCTATCACATTAGTGGAAAGAATCAGTATTTTGTATGCATGAGAGGTCTCACCAATGTTCTAACCCCCTTCTCTAGAAGGAAAGCGTACGAAGATCAACTTAAAACTAAGAAATCTTATGATGAGTTCACAGGAGATGAACAGAGGGAGACAATGTCCCCACAGGGACCAATAATAATTTCTTTGTATATGAGCAGACAAATATTTTGAGTTTTATTGGAGATTGTTTGGTATTTTCCTTAGCCTCTATGTCCTTAAATGAGAAATTTATAGAAAGTACAGATTTGAGGACGAATCCTCTTGAAGAAGGGATGGGATGATGTGATAAAAACTAAAGAAAATACTAGTAATAAATAGGAGGTTTATGAGACCACTGAAGGATAGGAAAGGCTAACCAATTATGAGCTTCTTGAAAATGTTCGAAAGTGTTCTTGAACAAACAATGACCATGTTTTCACTGCCCAAGATAACCAATCTGGCTTAATTACACTTTGATCTTAGTCTAAGAAGAGATCGAATAAAAAAAGATGGGAAATAGGAAGTTATTGGGCTTTATGACCAAAGAAAGACTCGACCGACGAATCCTTGTCGAAAGATAAGCCCAACACGTGGTGTGGGTATGGATACCCATAGACCACACGTGTGTGGACCTCCCCACATATGGCACATGTGACACATGGCACCCACATGTGCGAGCACCCAATCCACACAGTCTCGCATGAAAGACGTGCGAGCAGCACACAACCGTACCACAACCCGTAGTCATGCGTGGGTAAGGCATCTCGTGTGCCCAATGCTCACTGGCGAGTGCGTAGGACACGTGTAGTATGCACGTGCCAATATGCATGTATGTGGTAGGCAGGTCACATGCTCAGCGTTCTACGTGTATGCTACCCAAGCCTAAGCAGTAGGTTCACATGACTCACCTGGCCTATCCGCGTGACCCACACCCTTTGGACTATTTTTTCTCACTTCTCCTAATTCTACAAGGTGTTCGAAGCTTTTACAATTATCCAATGTGTAAAATATGCAAAATTAGAGGAGGAATTCTACTCAAATTTGAAGAACAAAGAAGATAATGATCCTTGAAGAATTGGGAGGTGGAATTTATTTTTTTATTAATATCTTAATGTTAAGCCTTATCCATAGGGTCAATTAATTATTATTTTAGGATAAAAATTAAGATTTATTTATTTATTTAAGTAGTCGTTTCTTAGTTAATTTAATTTCTAGAGTTTGGATAGGAATCATAAATCTCATTCAAACTAGAAGTAGAAAATTAAAATTTTATATAAAGATTTTAGCTCAAGCATTACAAAAACAACAATTGAGAATTAATAAATTAAAGCTTTGTGCTAATTTTTTCTCTTTAAGTTCTTCGAAGGCAGGAGAGCTTTCCGAAGTCTTAATTGAACCGAGGATTTGGAATCAACTTATCGGGTAAGTCCTCAACATCTTTCTTTTTCTCATTTTTGTTCCCCAATTTTTGTTTTTACATTCCCTTTAAGAATTACAGATTCAATTAAAGGGAGCGGTTTAATTAGGCAATTAAGTTTTAATATTGCATGTGTTTGGGTTGAGGTTTTCGAAGTCAAAACAATCTTTTCCAAACCCTCCTGTGTTAGCTAGTTTGTAGGTAGTAGTTCCCACTTTTTCAAAATCTCAATGGGTCTAATAAAGCAAGGGCTTAATTTTCCCCTCTTTCAAAATCTCGTGACACCCTTGATTAGTGATACATTCAAGAACATGTGATCGCTTATATCAAACTCCAAATCCCTTATTCTATTATTTGTATAGCTCTTTTGTCTACTTTGAGTTGTCTAGAGGTTCTTCTTGATCATTAATATCTTTGAGGCAATCTCTTCCACTAGATTCCCACCAATCAATTTCTTGTTCCCAATTTCTTTTCCACTAGATCGGGGATCTACAGGCCCTGCCAAAATACTACTTCATAAGAAGTCATATAGATGTTGGCCTAATAACTATTATTGTATGCAAATTCCACCAGGGGTAGATGGTCATCCCAGTTTCCTTCCCATTCTATAACGCAAGCCCATAGCATGTCTTTTAGGATCTAGATGATTTTCTTTGATTGGCCATCCATAAGGGGTCAAAAAGCTGTGTTGAAAGACAAGATCATACCTAGAGCTTGCTAGAAGCTTTCTCAAAACCTTGAATTGGGAATCTTTATATGATATTACTGAAATGGAAATCCCATAGAGTCTTACCACTTCTTTGATATATAATTTGGCGAGCTTATCCATCATATCAGTTATCCTTATGGCTAGGAAATGTAAAGACTTTGTTAGTCGGTCCACTATTACCCATATTACATTGTGACCCGATTTGGTCCTAGGCAATCCCATTACAAAGTCCATCATTATGTGATCCCACTTCCATTTTGGAATAGGTAGAGGTTGAAGAAATACACCTTGTCATTGGTACTCAACCTTAATTCATTAGCATGTGAGACACTTAGCAACAAATTTAATGATATCTCTCTTCATTTTATTCCACCAGTATTAGACAACATATTTTGGTACATTTTGATACTATCCAGAGGCATGGCAAGTTTCGAGCTTTGTGGTTCCTCTAGAATGACTTTTTTTAAGTCTTAGTTGTCAGGAATACACAATCTGCCACTAAAGCTAAGTAGACCATCATCATGCATTTTGAAATCAGGCTTTAGGCCTTGTTTAGTGCCTTTTTTTATGGCTTCTAAGATAAGGTCGGTCAATTGAGAGCTTTTTTATTTCTTACACTAATATTGGCTGGATTCTTAAGCTGACCAAATGCATCCCATCTCTCTGAGTGCTAAATTATAATTCTTGTATAGTTTCCGGTGATTTCCATTCAAATACCATTAATTGTGCTAGCACACTTGTACTCTTTTTGCTAAGTGCGTATGCTACTACATTTCCATTGCCCAGATGATATGAAATCTTGTAGTCATAATCTTTCAAAATGTCAATATATCTTCATTGACGCATATTGATTTCTCTTTGTGAAAAACAAATATTTTAGACTTTTGTGATATGTATAAATCTCAAAGATCTTAAGAGCAAACATAATGGTAGCTTGAAGATTTTCATAAAAAAATTATTTTCTTTATTTTCTCATATACATTGTGGTATTGCACTAGGGGGTATATATCCACGATTCCTATCTCCTAATAAAAAAATCATAATTACAACGACATTATAGGGATTCTAGTTAATTACAACATTATAGGAAATATCATAAGAGAAAATTACTAAATTAATATGGCAACAAAATATCTTGGTCAACACTCCCCTTTAAGTTGGTGCATACATATCATACATGTCCAACTTGCAAATCAAGGTATGGAAAAGTTTCTTGCAAACTCTTTTAGTAAAGACATCTGCCATTTGTTCACTAGACTACATATGATATAAACATAAGAAGTCATCAACAACTTTCTCCTTTATGAAGTGTTGATCAATTTCAATGTGCTTTATTTAGTCATGTTGAGCTGGATTATGAGTTATACTAATTGCTGCTTTATTGTCGTAGAACAAAAATAGACTATATTTTTTAAACAGTTTTAATTCTATTAGTATCTTCTGTAACCATAATAATTCATATACTCCATGGGCCATTGCTCTATATTCTGCTTCAGCATTGGATTGAGAAACTATACTATGTTTCTTGCTTTTTTAATCAAACAAGTTGCCTTCTACAAGTTTGCAATAACCAGTAGTTCACCTTTTATCTTAAGGTGGCCATTTTTGGAGAAAAATATACCTTTTCCTGGTATGGATTTTAAATATTATAATATGCGAAAAACAACATATAAATGACGCTCACGAGGATCATGCATGTACTAACTTAGCAGGCTAACTACATATGCTATATTAGGCCTGGTATGTAAGAGATGAATGAGTCTTCCAACTAATCTGATTTCTCTCCAAGTCCACTAATGTGTCACTTCCTACTTGTAGTTTGTAATTGTTTTCAATAGTAGATTATGCCGGTTTACAACCTATCATATCAGTCTCTTCTAATAAGTTTAGGATATAATATTTTAGAGAAATGAAGATCGCTTTACTAGATCTGACAACTTCAATTTCCAATAAATACTATAATTTTCTTAGATCCGTGATTTCAAACTCCCGAGAAAGAAGTTTTTTTAATCAAGTCATTTCTCTTGTATCATCTCCAGTCATCACAATATCATCTATATAAACAATAAGGAGAGTGAACCTACGCAGTAGGCCTGCGCAGATAGCGCCCTGCATGGTAGGATAGGCCTACAGCGCGCAGTCAACCTAGTGAGGTGTACAGCTGCCCCAGGCAGTGTGCTGCCACCCCCTTGGGCATCGTCCGTCGCCTTGGGTAGTGTGTCGCCGCCTTGGATGGAGAGCCGTTATCGGTGGAGGATTCTTCCTCTTTTTTTTTATGCTGCCGTTGTGTTGCGTCAAATCGCTCATGTTTCACTCAATTTTCTCTCTCCTCAACGAATTTCGCCACTTGGCACAAATCCAACGGTCCCCATTCTCTATAAATAGGGACCCCTTTCTTCGATTTTCCTCATCACTTTCATTTCATTCTTCCATCTTCTAAGAGCTTAGAGAGAGAGGGAGTATTCTAGACAGAGAATGAGAAAAGAAAAAGAAGAAAGGTTTAGGAAAACTTAAAGGTTTCGATAAGGAATTTAGTATTTCCTTAAAGATCTTAAGGAGTATTTCTAGAAAATCAAAATTATGAAGTTTTTGTTTTGTGTTTTGCATGTTTCATGTTTAGTAGTTCCAATAAAGTTATTTGTTCTTAATTTCAAGCATGTTATGTGATTTATAGGCACTTGATGAGTTGCATGTAAATTAAATAACATGAATATGGTGATAATTGTTTGAAAAATATAAAAAAAAAAAGAAAGAAGGGAATGAGCCTAGAATGGTTCGAAACATATATGTATCCGTATTGACATGCATAATGTATCAAGTATCTCATTAGGCTTTTTATCTCTAAGGAGTTTCTGTTTTTTCCTCCCCCATCTAGTCTAAAAAGAGGTGAGAGGACCGCTCCCTATGGATGAGGCGTACCCTCTGACAAGAGCACTGACATAATTATTCACTTTTAAAATCTTACGATGTTATTTAAATACTTTTTTTTTACTGAATATATGGAACTCACCATTTCCATGCCTCCTAAGATAAAGAAGACAGTGAAGAACCGACTGCTTACCTACCCCTTAAAGTCTATGAGGATCCCGTGGATCCACAAACCTTGAGTGCATGACTTGTCTCGTACTCTGACGAGTCCAAATGCAGGGTGAAAGAAGTGGCTCTTTTGTATTTTGATATTTTGTATTTTGTAGTTTGTTTCCAGTTCTAGCCTCAGTTATATATACGTGTAATTGGAACTCATATATTTTGGTAAGGGATTTTTAATAATTTACTCGGATTTTTAATAATTTGCTCCGCTGTATACAATTTTTATCATGCACTCATAATCTGTTTCTGTATCTGGCACCCTTATGCCTTAATTAGCATTTGAGATGTAACATTATTAAACTAAAATTCTTTTGTAAGGGATGTGTTTTTCTACAGCATAAATATATTTTTATTTGTTTCATGCTCTCATATCTTTTCTGTTGTCAGACTTCCTTTACCCTCAAATATTGGGATGTCACAGTTGGTATCAGAGTATGATTCTCATAACGTCCGTTACACTAAGGTCTGGAGTCTAGGTTTGGACCCTTAGGAGATTTCTTAGAACTAGAGATAATTTATTCACCCTAATAAAACCACCTAGTTTCTAAAACTTTTATCTCCCTTTTGTAGGAAAAAAAATGACTTGGGAGAGACCTTCTATAGAATGACCTGATGCCTAGGATATTCCAACTTGAGCAAAGTTTACCGAACTATTTTAGGAGATCCAAGGTTTGAATGCAGTTGCAGGTCACAATCTCGTCCCTAATGCTGGTCAGTCGCCCCCAGCAAATGATCATCGTCTTATTGATCGTACCAACTCTCAGAATATCTTAGAGTTTAGGAGAGTAAACCCTCCCCATTTTGGTTGTAGACCCTACTCTATGGTTGTCAAAGCTTGGATTATGCAGATCAAGAAGCTCTTATCCATCCTAAAACTCACTAAAGAGCAGAAGGTTTCCTTGGCAACCTTCATATTCACTGGACAGATCGAACATTGGTGGCATTTCAAGAAAGATGACCTACTCACCCTACCACTTGGGACCATTTTATGGATGTTTTCTTTAAAAGCTTTTTTCTTGTTTATGTCCAAGAATAGAAGGAGGAAATTCAAGACCTCTGATCGAGAAGCATGACCATTAGTCAGTATGCTACCAAGTTCATTTAGTTGTCCCGATTTGCTCTAGAGATCATGGCAACAAAAAGCTAGAAGGCTCAAAAATTTCTAAAGGGTCTCAGGGTAGATATTTTTTATTAAGTGGTTATGTTAGAGCCAAATACCTATGTTGAAGTTTTTGAGCATGTCCGATTGGCTAAGGAACTCTTTGCTGCCCGTTACTGATACATCAATCATGTTCTGGCACAACAACAACACAAAAGGAAGCTGATTGGTCAGGATCGTACTGACAAACGACCTAGGATTGCCCTTGCCATAGCTACTGCCCCACTGCCACCTCATGGTAATCCTATTCTACCTTCCTAAACATGTCAACATTGCGGGCAAAATCATGTAATCGACCCTACCACTAACTTAACAATGCCCACTATATATGTAGGACCACACAGCACTTCATGAAGGAATGTTCCCAGAAGCCTAGGGACACTGCCAAACCTATCACCAAAGGTAGAGTCTTCCGTCTGAACAAGTCTAGTGTCGTCGCAATGCCGGTGATCATTCAAGGTATGCTTTCTTTTCACAATTCTACTGCCCATGCTTTGATTGATATAGGTGCAACTCATTCTTTTGCATCTTATGAATTTATAAAGAATTTGAACCTTAAACTAGAATCTTTAGGATAAAACTTAGTTGTAGAAACACATTCTAGAGGACCCTTAGAAGTCTATATCGTATTCAAGAACTGTAGGGTAAAGGTATCACGGAAATAACTAACAGTAGATCTTATCTTTTTAGTTTTTTTGGGATTTGATGTAATTCTATATATGGATTGGTTAGAAAATTATCACACTATCATCGATTGTACTAACAAAACTATAACACTACGTTCTCATAAGAAACGATCCTAGGAATGCAAAAAACTTTGTTCTATGGATGGCTATTTTAAAATTAATAATAATTTAAATGTTTTTACTATATTTAATATTACATGCATAAAAAGAAATCTTAAAGATTTGGAATTTCTCATCTTTTTCTAACTTCTATGATGCATAGGTACATGAATTATGAGTCATCAGTACAGATGATCCCCATCATCTATAACTTCCTCGATGTCTTTCCTACTGAGCTACCAGATCTGCCACCCAGGCAAGAGATCAAGTTCTCTATTAATGTAGTTCCAGGAACTTAGCCTATCTCCAAACCCACCTACCGAATGGGTCGAATGAAACTTTTAGAGTTGGAACATCATATTACAATGTTGAGGGAAAAGAAATTTGTCTGACCAAGTCATTCTCTTTGGGCTGCCCTAGTGTTATTTGTCAAGAAGAATGATGGGACCATCAAGTAGTGTAGCAATTATAGGGAACTCAATGAGCTGACAATTAAAAGCAAGTCCCTTTTGCCTCGTATTAACAATCTATTTAACTAACTACAGGGTGCATCAAACTTTTCTAAGATTAATCTCAGGACGGGGTATCACTAGTTGAGGGTTAAAGCCGAAGACATTCCTAAAACAACATTCCATTATAGGTACGACCAATTTGAATTCAGGTTCATGCCCTTTGGATTAACTAATGTCCCTGCAGTATTCATGGATCTTATGAACCAAATCTTCAAGCCTGAACCGGATTAGTACCTCATCATCTTCATTGGTGATATTCTGGTATATTATAAGAATCCTCAAAAACATGTTGTTTACCTAACTCAAATCCTAGATACTCTTAGACAACACCGACTGTATGCTAAACTAAGTAAATGATCCTTTTAATTAAACCTAATTTCTTTTATCAGTCATATGATTTTCGGGGATGAAGTTTTTATTGACCCCTCAAAGGTCAAGATTGTAATTAATTGGAGCCAACCGACCAATGTCACAGAAGTTCATAGCTTTTTAGGACTGACAGGATATTATCGTCACTTTATTGAGGGCTTTCTCGCATTGCCACTCCCCTGACCCGTCTAATAAGAAAGGGTGTATTCATTGATTGAGACCCCAAATATGAAGAAAGTTTTGTCAAACTTAAGCATTGACTTACCATTGCACCAGTATTGATTCTTCTCGACAATACTGGTCAATTCCAATTTTTTTGTGATGAGTCCCATGTTAGTTTGGAATGCATGCTCATGCAGTATGGTTGGGTTATAACTTATAGTTCTAGGCAATTGAAGTTACATGAATGTTACTACCTCATTCACAACCTTGAATTTGCCGTCATAGTCTTTGCCCTTAAGATATGGTGCCATTACGTGTATTATTATACCTTTGAAATCTACACCGATCACAAAAATCTTGTATTTGTTTTCCCATAAAGAGTTAAACATGAGACAAAGATGTTGGATAAACCTCTTGAAGGACTACGATGGCAAGATCTTATACCACATAGATAAGGGTAATGTAGTTGTAGATGCACTTAACTGCAAGAATTCAGCCATGTTGGCCCAGTTGATGGTTTCTAGCTAGAGGATGCTCGAGACAATTCAAGACCTTCAATTAAATCCTTATGGCAATGGTGCATACCTTACCCAAATCCGGATCCAACCCAATCTCCTCATGAGGACTTGGGAAGCCCAGTCAACTAATCCTGAAATTTTAAAGCACATATACAAGTTTGCTTCCGAGGAACCTCGTGACTTCATGAGAACTGATGATGGACTTTACTAGTTTCGAGACCGAGTGTGGGTACCAAGCGACCCCAAACTCAGATTGAATGTTCTGAAGAAAGCTTATGCATCCAAATTATCTATCCATCTGGGAAGTACCAAGATGTATCGAGATTTAAAGCGCTATTACTGGTGGCCTGGTGTGAAGAAAGATATTGTTGAATTTGTCTTTTGATATCTTATATGCCAAAGGATCAAGGTAAAACATCAAAGATCCTCTGGCCTTTTGCAGGGTCTTCCCATCCCAGAATAGAAATGGGAGCATGTGACTATGGACTTTGTCACTAGTTTACCTAGGACTAGTTCATACCATAATGTAGTTTGGGTCATTATGAATAGATTAGCTAAATCCGCCCACTTCCTTGCAGTCAAGATTATTGTTCAACCAGTAAGTTAACCAGATTATATGTTGAGGAGATTGTTAGACTCCATAGTGTTCCAACTTTTGTCATTTTAAACAGAGATCCTTGTTTTACTTCTCGATTTTTGAAAAGTTTCCAAGAGGCCCTTGGTTCCAGCCTTTACTTCAACATTGCTTACCATTCACAAACTAATGAACAGTCTGACCGAACCATTCAAACGTTGAAGGATATGTTGTGTGCCTGTGTATTGAATTTTGGTGGCAGTTGGGATCAACATCTCCCCTTAGTCGAGCTTGCTCATAACAACAACTATCACTCCAACATTGGTATGGCTCCGTATGAAGCTCTCTATGGTAGACTCTGCTGATCACCTACCTATTGGAATGAAGTTGGCAATAAGCATTTTCCTGGAATAAATTATGCCTAGGAGACAATGGATAAGGTTGTCATCATCCATAAGAACTTCATCACGGCTTAGAGTAGACAGAAGAGTTACACTAACAACTAGTGGAGAGCCTAAGAATTTGTTGTGGGTGACCATATTTTCCTCAAGATTTTTTTATTTAAGGAAAAAATGCAGTATGGAAAGAGAAAAAATTTGTGTCCTCGTTTTGTGAGTCCTTTTGAGATTTTGGAACATGTAGACCCCATAGCATATCGAATTGATTTGCCTCTTGAATTCGTTGGCATACATGATGTTTTCTATGTCTCCATACTCATAAGGTATCACCCAGATCCTTCTCATATTATCCTGCATCAGTAGACCCTTGTCCGTTTCAATATGGCTTATATAGAATATCTTGCCGAAATCATTGATCAAATGGATAAGGTTCTGAGAAACAGGAGGATTCTTATGGTCAAAGTTTTATGGCAGCACCACATTCATGATGAAGCTACATGGGAACTGAAAGACAAAATGTGGGGCAAATATTCTGAGTTATTTTAGAAACTTTTTCAAATTTGGAGGACTAAAAGTTTTGTAAGGTGGGAGGATGTAACACCCCAGAACCTTTGTATATGAATTTCGTGTTTTGAATTTTGTATTTTAGTAAATTACAACATTTAAGATAATTTTTAATTTTAAATCGATATTAGATTTTATAATGCATGGCTTTATTTTTAACTTTTAATTATTTTAAAGTTATTTTTATTTATTTTATGTACTTAGTTAAAAAATTTCAAGAAAAAAAAAAAACAGAAAACAAAAAAATTAGCGAGGGAAAAACCCGTGAACACGCAAACCACTGGGAAAAACCCCCATGAGCCCGCGGGATTGGCCAAAGCCTGCACCCGCGAGCCTGAGCATCTACCGCATGCGCACGTCATGTCGCGAGTAGCACGCAATGTCACATCGTGCACGTCTACTCACGCATGCGCCAACATGCTGTCAATGCACATCCCGTCAGCCACTCGCGCTGATTAGCTATCCCATTGATCTGTTGCCAGCTGCACCCTCCACCATCTGCCATGTGTCCACCATACATGCTGCCAAGTGGCAAACATGTAATCTCCCCTCCATGGCTATTTAAAGTCCTCCCCCATTCACTTTTTCTCTCCCATTCCATCCATTTTCTCCTCTCCTTCACTTAGTCAAGAGTTTAGAAAGAAAACAAAAGAGAGAGAGAGAAAGAGATTAACAAGTATTTGAACTCCACTCAAGAACTACTAAACGTAGGGACTCTACCAATAATCTTTCTTCTCCTCCAAAAAACAAACAAATTTCGAAAAGCTTAAAGGTTTTTGGTAAGGGATTCTATGTACTTTTACATACATTCTAAGTGAAATTTATAGATAATTAACCTATGATTTATTGATTTATGCAACATGATTGATTATGATTGAATGTTCTGATTTCATGACAAATTTAAAGGTATGTTTCTAATAGTTTAAGCTTGTTTAATAATACTTTTTGATTTATACATATGTTCGGATTTGCCCTCTGTCTTACCTATGGGTAATGACAGAGAGGGTTATCTTGATTGGGCCTTGGCTCAAACAGGTGACCCGATGGTGAAATTCTAGTGTAAAAGCCTTATAGGCTAGAACCCGTTATTTGATTTATTGGTTTTTGTTTTATGATAATCTCTGAGCTTAAGACCATAAAAGAAAATAGAAAAGAATGGAAAAATCTATTTAACCGTTATTACTAAGAGGTATCTGTATCTGTATCTATATCTGTCTCTATATCTGTATCTATATCTGTAACTAAATCTGTTGGTGAATCACTCCATGTGAACTGTATTGCCATTCCCTTTAACGAGAGTGGATTCACAATTATTTATAGGGGCCACAATGGCAAAGTACAGTTGTGGTCATTAGTCTTTTATAATCTGTAGGGGGCTGTAGTGGCGAAGTATAGTCGTGGTCATTAGCTATCTTTGAGATATCTGATATGAAAATGAATATGTTTTCCCATTCATAGTGGTAGTCAGGGATCCCTTCTACCCCCAGCTAATATAAGTTGGAACTGTTTCACGCAAAGATTTGTAAAAGACGTAAATGAATGAAACCACTAATGATATAGCTAAAAAGAAAAGTTGATTGAATTTCACTTCTTAAATAGTTTCTCTTGAATATAATATTTTTTCACTATTCCATTATGACGATGTTTTTAGTTTGTTTAACCAGTTTCTGTTTCATTGTTTCATTATTATGTCCTATTGTAAATTGAATACCGATATTTCTATTTTAATATTAAAGAAAAATGTTTCTTAATATCTCAAAGAAATATGTTTGCTGATAGGAACAAGAGCTAAGTCAATTTTCTCTATCATAATGACATATTTTTTAAACAAAGAACCTTTAAAACCTTAGTAATATTATTTAAATACTATTTTCTTTACTGAGTTATTTGAAACTTAACCCAACCTATATCCCCCCCTCAGATGACGTAAGAGTGATGATTCACTTGCCGAGTTACCCAATGAAGTTTGTTTGGATCCGTTCGCAAATTTATAGAAGAATTTTGCGAGTGCTTAGTTTATCCGCACTCTGATGAAACACTTTATAATTATAGAAGTGGCTCTCTATAGTTTTGTGTATATACATATTTCGGCAACCATCTTCTTGGTCTCAGATGTATTAACCTAAAATTATTTTGTAAGGGATGTCTTTTTCCATCGCATAAATATATTTTTATTTATTTCATGCACTGTATCTGTTCTATTATCAAACTTCCTTTACCCTTAGATATCGAGATGTCACAGATCATCTTATCAGATAAGCTAGGGCGTCTTTCACTATTATTTTTATTTTTTCACTTATCTAGATAAGCCTTCAATTCGTTGATTTTGATTCCAGTAGGGAGGGTTTTAATTAGGTAGTTAAGTTTTGAATTATTGAATATAGTGGGTTTATGATCGAGGTATTTTCAATCCTTGGAGTAATTGTTCTCCACCCCACATCACTTTTGCTAATCACTTTAAACTTAGCAAGAAATATTATCCTTCTACTCAAAAAGAAAAAGAAGAAATAAAAGTGATGGAAAACCCAGGATCAACATCATGACAAAAAATCCTACATGTACATCAGCATGTAGAAAACTTAAATCCCTAATTCAACTAACGCGGGGAGCTCCAGGATCAAAATCACCTTGATCATGAACCCACTATACACTAGTATGCAGAAACTTAATCCTTTAATAAACCCTCCCTAATTAAACTTTCACCGTAATACTTCTAAATAATTACAATGACTTGAATTGAAATTAAACTTTGCTTAAAATCTAGCCTTATCATAATCTTAATCCTAATATAATAATTAAATATTCTAAAGGATAAAATTAAGCAATAAAATACTAATTAAAAATAAGTAAAATATTATCTAGATAAGGCTTCTCCTTTTTGCCATATTTTCCATGTGCTTTAGTCTCTTTTTGGACTTCAAGTTGCGATAAAATTCTTCTTGGAAAATCAATCATGTAAATTATATGTGGAAATAAAAAGAATGAAAATTATTCTCGATGTCAAATTCCTTACCCACATTCTTCACCCGTGTCGACAAAATTTTCGCATGCTTGTGTGTGTGGCTCGTGCGTGTAGCTGTATAGTCTATACAAACATGCCTTCTTGCATGTAGGCAAAGGCCTCCTGTGCGTGCAAGCTTGCTATCTCACGTGGGAAAGGGTCCTGTGGGTGCGGTTACTCCTTCCCGCACATGTGGTTGCCCGCACACGTGAATAAGGAGTTTCACATGTGCTGCAAGTGTTGTTCACCACTCCCCAAGGCCAATCGACCTTGCTTGGATCTTCTCTTAGACCTCCCAAATGAGTTCCTCTTTTACCCATTCTTATACCAATAAGTTGAAAGCTAGTTGGAACTTCTTGGCCCCACTTTTTGTGATTGAGCTGAGAGAGACTTGGACTCGGTTTCCTAAATCTCCAAACACATCTTGCATTTTTTGAACTACTTTCCTATTTGGGACAAAATAGGAAACAAGCTAGAACCCTCCTTGGTTTTTGCTTTAGTGCGTGACCTATGGGTTTCCAAGTTAAGGAAGGATTCTTCACCGATTCAGAATTCCTCACGGGAATTCCCTTTGGTACTGTTAGTAGGCACGCAAAAGTCTTCAAGTTTGTGGCCAATCTCCTTTGTCGTGTCTGAATTCACATCATCCCCTCCATCTTCAAAAATATTTGTCCTCGATTATTCACCTACATCAAAAAGAGGAAGAAACATTACATCTAGGGCACACCCCATACTCACTGGGTAGGTTGATCTTGTAAGGATTATCGCTGATTCGCTCTAAGACTTGAAATGTTCCATCACCTCTGGGATCCAATTTAGATTTTCTTTGTTTAGAAAATTTCTTTTTCTGCATATGAACCCAAACCCGATCTCTTAGTTGGAATATAACCCATTTTCTTCCATTCTTAGCATTACGAGCATAAGATTCATTCTGTTTCTAGATGTGTTGTCATGCCTTCTCATGTATGGTTTTAATAAGTTTAGCTATTCACAACCATCTGTATTATTAGTTTCCTTCAGAGGTATAGGCATGAGATCAAATAGAGTTAGTTTCAAAATATGAAAACGTTATAGAAATATGAATGCTACAGTTTTATGCAAACTCAATCATAGGTAAACAATCTTCCAAAGTTTTGAGATTTTGACCAACCACAGCCCTTAATAGGAAACCTAAGATCCTATTGACCACCTCAGTTTGGCCATCTGTTGGGGATGACATGCAATGGAAAATAGTGGTTTAGTCCCTAGCTTATCCCACAACACGCTCCAAAAATGGCTAAGGAACTTGACATTGTTATCATTTATGATGGTCTTAGGAATGCTATGAAGTCTCATAACATTCCTAAAGAACAGATCAGCAATATTTGTTACATCATCAGTCTTATGGCATGCAATGAAGTATGTCATTTTACTAAATCTATTCACTACAACAAAATATGTTATCATTACCTCTCCTTGTCCTAGGCAGACCTAACACAAAGTGATGTGATCTTAGATGGCCCTAATTTAGTTCCAAAGAAGAAATCCTGCATTAAGGAGGAAACCCATGGAAATTTAGACTCCTATAGAATAATTACCTGCAAGTCTGCTGCAACACAAGATCATACTCATGCAACACAATATATGTGAACACGCAAGCAGCGCAAGTCCCATCCCAAACAAGCAAGCAAGTCCAGAGTTCCTTTATTTCCTAAACAAGAAAGTAATGTCTAGTTTCCTAAATTGAGACATCCTGAAAAGGAAAGTAATTCCATCCCTGACTATTTTTCTAAATGGGACTATTACAAGGAGTGGGTCAAGTTTGTCCGAATAAAACTTGAAGCCCAAGTAATGTTTCGTGGGCTTGGAGAAGTTACAAGGAAAGAAAAAAAGCCCACTTATGACCCAATCCAAGGTGGGCCAAAGACCTCATGGCAAAGTGGGCCACGGCCCAAAAGAGATCCATAGAAATCGTGTGTCGTTCATGTGACCCCTTTGACACATGTGCAGACCATCACATGTGCGAGAGAACCCACCACACATGCAAGAACCTCACCCATGTGAGGAAGCATGCGAGGCATGCAGCCAAGCCAACCCGCACGCCAAGCACGCATCAGCATGTGCACGACAGCATGCATGTATGCAGGCAACTAGTCGTATGTCCCACAACCCACACACGCATGACCCACGCTAAGGAAACCAGCCTGCGTGGCCCAACCGACCTGACCGCAGCCTAACCCACAAGGCCTACGGTGCAAGCCGCACACAACCCGGCCCATCCATGCATTTATTCTTCTTAGTCCTTTTTGGACTCCAAAATTGCTATTTTTCCTAATTTTAACAGATATCCAAGTTTCTAAATTTTTCCATGTGCAAAATATGCTAATAATGAAGGTGGAATTCTACTCAAGGTTGGAGAGAAGATGTCCTTGAAGAATTAGAAACAGGAGTCCATTATTTAATATTATTTTATTAGTATTTTAATGTAAGCCTTATCCATATGATTAATTAATTATTATTTTAGGATTTGGATAAGGATAGGTATTCATTTTATGTATTTAAATTCAACTTAAGATATGATTTAATTATTTAATTAATTAAGTATTTATTTTTTAATTAGAATAAATCTTAGAATTTGGATAGGATTTCTAAATCCTAATCTATATAGAAGTAGTAATTAAGAGCCTTTATAAAGGCCTTAGCTCAAATATTGTAAACACAATCTTTTGAGAATTAATAAAATCAAGCTTTGAGCTTTTGTTAGCATTGTGCTAATTTTTCTCTTCAAGTTCTTCCAAGCTAGGTGAGGTTGCCGAAGTTTTGATTGAGCTAAGGAGTTGGGATTGACTTACTGGATAAGTCTATGGTGTCTTTCTTTTTCTCGTTTTTGTTTCTCTAGTTTTTGTCTTTACATTCCTAATTTTAAGGGTTATGAATTCTATTAAAGGGAGGGATTTAAATTAGGCAGTTTGAGTTTTGATATTGCATTCAATTGGAGTAAGGTTTCAGGAGTCAAAATGATCCTCCCCATACACTCCCATGTAAGAAAGTCATGGAAATATCTATCCAGAGTGTCATAGGTACAGGCAAAGGTGTGTAAAAATCATGAGGTAAAACCCTAGAGTTAGCTTGCTTATATGCAATACATTGATTGCATATTCGTTCGACATCTTTTTTTATGTTAGGCCAATATAAATGTTTATGTAGAATATTTGAAGTCTTTATTAACCCAAAATAACCCATGAGTACCCCTATGTGCTTCGTGTACCAGCAATTCCCTTATTCAACAATTAGGTACACACAACTTACCATCCTTAAGAAGGAAACCATTGTACCTATAGGACTTTGGAATACATACACGTATGATAAACAATAGAAAAATCTTTATAATTCGCGTACATATCTTTAATATATTCAAAACCCAATAACTTAGAATTTAGTGTGGTAATTGAGCATTCTTTCTGGACAATACATCAGCAATCATATCATCCTTATCCTATTTATAATTGATGACATAAGGAAAGTACTCAATGAACTCCACCCACTTACTTGGGTGACGGTTGAGTTCACCTTGGAGGTTTAAATGCTAAGGACTCGTAATCAATGTGAATTACAAATTCCTTCAGCAATAGGCAATATTGCCATACCTCTAGTGATCTTACCAAGGCATACAACTCCTTGTTGTACATTGAGTAATTCAGTGGTGCGCAGGTATGTTTCTTGCTGAAGTAAGCAATTGGACACATTTCCTGCATTAGAACTGCTCTTATACCTATACTTGAATCATCACATTCAAATTCAAAAGTTTTGTTAAAGTTAGGCAAAGCAAGAATAAGTGCAGAGCATAGTTTCTCTTTCAATAAAGTAGAAATAGACTCCTGTTTTTCAGTCCATGCAAACTTTACGTCTTTCTTGACCAATTCATTAAGTGGAGCTGCAATGGAACTAAAATCTTTAACAAACCTGCGATAAAAGCTTGTCAACCCATGAAAACTTCTTACCTCACTAGCTTTTGTTGGAGTAGGTCATTCTTTGATTACTTTCACTTTATCCTCATCTACCTCAATGTCTTGTGTACTTACTACAAAATCTAAGAATATTAACTCATCACTAGAAAAGGTGCACTTCTTGGCATTCGCATATAACTGCTCATTTTTAAGGATCTCAAAGATAGACCGAATATGCTAGACGTGTTCCTTCAATGATGTCCTATAAATTAGGACATCATCAAGGTATACTACAACAAATTTACCAAAGAACGATTGTAAGACATGGTTCATAATACTCATAAAGGTACTAGGGGCATTTGACAAACCAAAGGGCATTATTAACCATTAATATAGGCCATACTTCATTTTAAATGTGGTTTTCCATTCATCCCTGGGTTTTATCTTAATTTGATGGTTACTGCTCTAAATATCTATTTTAGTAAAGATGGTAGCACCACTAAGCTCATCCAATATATCATCCAACCTATGGATAAGGTATTTATCCTTTATTGTTATTTTATTAACAACTCTACAATCAACACATATTCTCTAGGAATCATTCTTTTTAGGAACTAGTAGTACAAGAATAGCACAAGGGTTCAAGCTTTATCTAACATGTTCCTCTTTTAATAACTCTTCCACTTGTCGTTGAAGTTTCTTTGTTTCCTTGGGATTACTTCGATAAGCGAGACAATTATGAACTGAGGCTCTAAGGACAAAATCAATCCAGTGCTAGATCCCTCAACTTGGTGGAAGACCATCCAGAATCTTCTTTGGAAAGACATCCTCGAATCCCTATAAAGGAGAGAAAATAAGCCTATGTAAAGAAGGGTAAGATAACTTTAGATAAGTCTCTTTGTACTAAAGTACAATTAAGCCTAGTTGTGCTAGCGTATAATTATACACTTTTTCTCATAAATTTCCCACCTCACCTCTCTCTCTCACTTTCTTTTAATGGGCCTCTTTTATTTTTCTTTTGTGTCTTTGTTTCACTTAGTGAGCTATTCTTCTTCTTTTTGGCCTCTTTTATCCTTAATGGGCTATTTATAATATTTTTTAGTTTCTTTTTCTTTTTAGCCCCTTTTCTTTCTTTTTATTTTTCTCTTTCTTTTTATGAATATATATCGAAAGCTCTCTTTACTTTTTATTTGATCCTCATGTACCTCTCTTGGTGATAGAAGTGTAAGAACATGATTCAAACCATCTTTTCACAATGAATAATGGTTGGTGCGTTTGTTATGTTGTACCTGTGTGACATTCCATATGCTAATTAAGGTATGTGGGTGTCAGATACAGAAACAGATTATGAGTACATGATAAAAATTATATGCAGCTGAGCAAATTAATACAAATCTCTTACAAAATATGAGTTGCAAATACACATATAACTGAGATTAGAAGTGGCTACAAAATATAAATGTCAAAATACAAAAAAAGCCACTTCTATCATTATGTTATTGGACTCATAAGAGTGCGAAAACAGTCATGTACTCAAAGTTTGCAAATTCACGGGATCTTCATAGACTTTAATGGATAGGTCAGCTGACAATTCCTCACTATCTTCCTCATTTGGGGGAACATGAAAAGAGTGAGTTTTATATGCTCAGTAAGGAAAACAGTATTTAGATAACATCGTAAGGTTTAAAAGGTGAATAATTATATCATAAACATTTACCATTAGGTCACGTCAAAGTCCTATCCTACCTTAACAAAATAATTTATTTATTAAGAAATATCCTATCATAGTCACAACAATAAAAAACAAATATCATACTTGATGATAGAGAAAATTAAATAAATCATGAATGCTCTAATTTTTGTATCATGCTTTGGAAAGTTATTCCGACTTCCTTCTCTCAAGGTAGATACAAATTTCTGACTACCCATAGGGGATGACCATATCAGATATAGATAATGGTAATTTGCTCAAGCATATTTTCTACTTGTCAAACTATGATACAATCTATGACAACGGTCGTACCAACTATAGTGATCCTATCAGATATTCTATAGTCACGATAATACTTAACCAAAGGCGATCCCTAACAGATATTTGCCAAAGGCGAATATCCCTAACAAATATTCTATAGTCATGATAGTACTTAGCCAAAGGCGAATATCCGTAACAGATATTCTATAATCACAATAGTACTTAGTCAAAGGTGATCCCTAACAGATATTTGCATTACCGCTCTCGTCAGAGGGTACGCCCTAATCCACAAGGAGCGGTTCTCTCATGTCTTTCTAGACCAGATAGGAGAGGAGGAAACATATACCCTCAGAGATAAAAGACACTTAATGCAATATGCATGTTAATATAGATACGTACATACTTCGAACCATTCAAGCTTTATTCCACTTTTCTTTTCTTCTCTTTTTGTTTGTATATTTATTTTCCAATTAACCTTACCGGTTTCATATTATTTTATTTACATGCAAATTATGAAGTATCTATAAATCACATAGCATGCTTGAAATAAAGAACAATTCACTTTATTAGAACTACTAAACATATAACATGCAAATCATGTAAAGTCACATAATCATTCATTTAAAATTTAGCCTACAAATACTCCTTAACACGTTTCAAAAAATACCGAATTCCTTACTGAAACTTCGATAGCTTTTTCTACACCGTTCTTCTTCTCCTCCTCTCCTTCTCTCTCTAGATCACTTTTTCTCTCTCTCTAAACTCTTGGAAGGTAGAAGAATGGAAGTGAAGAGAAAATAGGAGGAAGAGCCCCTATTTATAGAAAATGAGAGCTATCAAATTTGTGCCAAGTGGCAAAATCCAGTGAAGAGAGAGAATGTTGAAAATGAGAATGATGCTTGATTTGGCACGACACAAAAACAAAAAAGAATCTTCCTCCACTAGCAGCGCACACCCCAAACGGCGGCACGCTACCCAAGGTGGGTAGTGTCACACTACCCGAGCCGGCAGTGTGCCTCACTTGCCCGACGCGCTCTGCAGGCCTAGCCTGCAAGCATCAGCCTACCCTGTTGCGCGTTGGGCCTACAACGCGTAGGCCCAGGCATGCAAGCATATCCGCGGAGGTCTGCTGCGCAAACGGCGCGCACACAATGTGCAGCGTTAGCCTTGTCCGCACCTCGATGTGATGCGCGCGCAGGTCTGGTCTCATGCTTCATGCGAATGGGATGTGAGCACTGTGCGCACATCCTGCACCTGTTACACGTGCAGTGCCTGCACAGCTCTCCTGTGGGTGTTTTTTATGGGGATTTTCCCCCCCTTTTTCATTTTCTCCTAAAAATCGATTATTTTTTAAAAAGTAATAATAAATCAAAACAAAATTAGGTAAAATTAAATAAAATTAAAAATAAAATAAAATATTAAAATCGGTATAATTTACGAATTACGATATAAAATCGCAAAATAAAATTAAATAAATTTAATGTGGCCTTAAGGCCCGAATAAATAGGATTTTTCAAATACATTTTAGTATGACGGTGAGCGTGGTTTTACATTCCCCCACCTTAAAAAAATTTGGTCCCCAAATTTGTCTCAAACAAGTCCGAAAACTTTTCTCATCTCGCCTTCCAACTCCTACGTCGCCTCTTCCAAAGTATGGTGCTATCATTGCACCTTCACCATGAGAATCGTTTTATTGCGTAAGAATTTGTCGGTCAATCCTAGAATCTCCATGAGAAATTTTTTATAAGTCATATCGGCTTGTACCTGTCTCATCGTGAGAAAAACATCAAATAAACCTGCAAACTCTCAAGGTAGAGTAAAGAGGTATGCTACAAGTCCAATGCGCTCTACGATCCAAAAAGGCTCCACATAACAAGGGCTCAACTTTCCTCTTTTCCTGAACCTTAGAAAAGTTTCTAATCCTTTATTGCTTATATTCTATATGCTACTTCATGCTTCGTTACAAATATTAAGGGAAAGAAATGCGTGAAGAAGATTAGAAGAACGACTTAGTTCAACTAGATGACATCTTTTAGAGTCCAGTGAGCCATAAGAATCTATTCTGCTCTTTCTGATCGATGACAAAAATGGGGAGAGTTAAAAATTGTATCAAGATAAAGGTTTAAAAAAGATAAAGAAAGAGAGAAAAGAGAGATATTATTAATGAGCTTAAATGAATATATGCAATTTCGTTTCTTAATTACCTTCCTATCATGTCTAATTAGCAAGACATATTAAGTTTTCTTATGAAAAAAGGGCATTGTTGAAATATATATATTGACTTTGATAAATGACAAATACTTGATATATGTTAACATTATTTTAAAATCATAGTTAAGGTTGATAATGCAACTAAGAGATAAAATAACAAAATAGAGCTAAAAAGTGTACATAAGCTGAAGAACAAGAAGAAAAATACATGAAGATATGATTATTGGAGAATTCAAGAAAGAGTTTCAAGAAAAAAAATTGAAGAATTGGGTTTCTAAGTATCATCTTTTTTTTATTTACATGATTTTCAAACTACAACTTGAAGAATTTTTTTTAATCAAGAATTCAAGATTTTCAAAATCGTATTAGAGAGACTTTATAAAACAAACATTTTGAAAAACATGGTTAGATCATATAAAAAAACCCAAATCTCATTCGAGTTATATCAATCTCTCTTTAAGATTATGTATCGACCATTAAAAGAAGATAGAAGTTGCAGTTTTTGAGACTACATCTCTCTTACTGGTCTTTTCCAGCCTATAGGGCCAACAAAGGAAATGAAAAAAAAAATTAAAAAAAGAGAAAAGAAAATTATCGCAAGTTTTTGGCAGTTTTCATGTGTGTGTGTGTGTGTGTGTGTGTGTGCGCATGCGAATCGAGAGGGGTTTTTTGGCCATCAGAAAAGCAAAAGGCAGTTTTGTCTTTCCTTTCTCTCATGCACAAAACTCGAAGGTTGGAGAAAAACATAAGGTTCGCTTTGTCTTTCTTATACACACAGAAACCGAAGCAAGGGTGTTAACTTTGGATTTTTTTCTCACACTTATAGAAATTGAGACAAAAAAGGTTGATTAGGTTTTGTTATTTTTTCTTTGATATTTTGGATTAATTTTGAGGGGTTATTCTCTAAATTATTTGCGTTATCATTCAAGAAAGACTGAGTTTGGTTAGAGAGATATTTATATATTTTTCTCCATTATTGAATATCTAAAGTATGGATTACTTCAGAATGTTGTGTACTTTATTTCTATGATAGTGGATTTAACTCAAATTTTGGCCTATGGTTTTTTCCTCTACACTCGAAATTTGGGTTAAGAAAGGGATAGCCTTAGAGGCCCAAAAGTTGTCAAAAGAAAGGTCCAAACTGGATCTAATGGGACCCGGAGATCCAAGGCAAGACAAAAGAATGGGCTTAAGCCCATGAGAGAACCCATGGTCTTCACGAATTGCCAAGATGGAAGATTGACCTCTAACCTGAGAACAGATGAGTTCAAGACCTTTTCGATCACATCATTATTTGAGCCAAGAGAAGGTCCAAAAAAGGCCAATCAACCTTAAGGAGAATGGCAAACAGCATGTGTCGAGCATGTGACACTCCTTTGGCACATTTGCGAGCAACCACATTTGTGAGCAACCACATTTACGAGAAGGATCACCCGCACAGGCGGGAATGTTTCCTGCATGAGGTAAATATGCAGGGCATGCGAGCAGCAACATCCACACGCCACTCCGCACGCACACAAGTGCGCACAAAGCAGCCTGCGTACGCAACACCTATGCATGTGCCGACATGCACAGGTGTACATCTACGACGCCACGTGCGCACAAGAGAGATCCGCACGCCACCAGCGTGCGACCCTCATGTCCCCAACAAGCTACCTGAGTGGGTAGCCTTTTCCTAAGTCCTTTTGGACTAGTTTTCTTCTTTTCCCAAGTCTTGTAAAGTTTCCAAATTAAGGGAACTTCATCAACAATTATCCATGTGATTTAAATGCCAAAATTGGAGTAGAGATTCTACTCAAAATTGAAGTCCAAGGAAGATCTAGATTCTTCAAAAGTTGGAGGAAAAATATTATTTTAGTGTTTATTTTAATTATTTTAAGTATCTTAGGATAAGATCTCATTATTTTAATATTTTTGTATTTGTTTTCTAATTAACTTGTGTTAGAATTTGGATAAGAATTTAAAATCCTATTCTGAATAGAATTAAAAAATAAAAGTCTATGTAAAGTGATGGGTGTCAAATCCAACAAAAATAAATTCCTATTTTAACAATAAATTAAATTATAATGGCAGTGAATCGGGTTGAATCTACAGGGAATTAAAATATAATATTCTCTTATGATCAATAATTAAAATAAAATAAAAATAAAAATAGAGGGTTTCATTTTAAAAATTAGAAATAAACAATTAAATGATTAAGATAAAATAAAAAATATATCAACAAATTAAATAAAAATAAGTATGAATAAATTTCAATCAAAAAAATAATTTTAGTTTCGATTCATATGATCGATCATTAATGCAAAGATGATTCTTACCAATTTTCAATAAATCGGTTTTAGTTATTGGTGACACTTCTAATAACCAATTTTTCAAATTAACCAAGAAACGCTTGTTGATTAACTCTCGCTAATGAACAATATTGAAAATACTCCTAGAGTTCAATTCACTAGCATCATTAAGAACTAGAAATACCCAATTCTAACAACAAACTCAATTGCACTGTTCATTTAGACTACATTATATATTTTCTTAGTGTAAACACTAATTTACTATTAGTTATCAGAATAACATGAAGAATTGCAGATTCACGAATCTTGACTAACAATATACTATTATGCTAATTGCACAACGAGCCATGTTGTAACATATAACAAATAGTAATTTTCGTATGCATAGAAAATATATAAATACTAAAAATTAAAAAGAAAACAGATAAATCAATTAGATCTCACAGTCCTTGAATCAAACTTCAATTAGATCTTCAACTAGAAATTAGAATATCTAGTTGCTCATATTGAATGTTGAACACCAGCAACCATTCAAAGCTAGCAGAAGAAATTTACAAAAATATAAAAACTGAGAAAATAAAAATTTGCTTTTTCCTTGCTCTCTAATCCTCCCCTATTTAAAGAACAAAAAAGATAATGATTAACTCTTGTGAAGATAGAGTCCTCTGATTTCGATCTTATCATTCAGCTTTTAAAAATATCATTTTGACTCATGAGTCACGTCTCCAAATCAAGATAGGATTTAGAATTCAAAGGAATCTAGATAAAAAAACTAATATTTGTTGATGCCCCTAGGGTACAAGCCTTGCTCAAGGCTTAATCGCAGATTGATAAATATCTTTATGCAAAAATTAACTTAGCTATGTTATTTTTTTAGAATTAACTCCTATATTTACACCTCCATTAGAATTCAACTAAATTCTTTTAGATAGGCAATAAATGACCAAATTGTGCACTCAAACTAAGCAACAAAAATGATATCTATGCACATTATCAAATCCCCCACACTTATCTTGTGTTTGCCCCCGAGCACAACACAAAACAAATCACCAACTCCCGACTCTTTACTTTCAACCCATCTATTCCCAACCATTCTATCACAACTTGATCTATTACATCTGAATTTTCAAATTGGAAATACAACCATCAACTAGTAGTTCATAGGATAGACTTTCATAGAAACACACAAATGAATAATCACTTTGACTAATATCCAAACATAAATGAAAGAGTCTTGCAAATTTTAGCACAAATTTATTTTCATTGAGAAGAACAATTAATACATAGCAGAATAATCACCAAACTTGTCCAGATATAAAGATTTTATGCATTTGGTACATGCTAAAAAATAAAAATTTATTTAAAACTAGTTTGAGCACTTTTATTGCTTATCATGTTTAAGACAATAATCAAAAATAACAACTCATAGTTTGAAAAGATGAAAAACAAGCTACGATTCCTAAAAGACGGTTGTAATTGCAATTTAATTTTTGAAATATCAGATTTGAGTTGTTTAAAGAATAATTGAGATAGCTGTGAAAGTTAGAACTAAAAATCGTTGAATGTATAATTGTGGTGTGAAAAACAAAATGGGCAAAGTCAAAATGTTCATTAATAAGTATCATAAAAAGGGAAAATGCAGTAGAAATAATAAAGTAAAATACTAAGGGAACTGCCCAAAATATAGCATACCCCTCCTTCCCCATGCTTAAACCACACATTATCCCGATGTGTTATAAATGATGATTAAGTAAATAAAAAAAGTGAGGGAACATGTCAACTGCCTTGATTACGTGTCTTGGAGTGCTCTCAATACTGGTTTGCTAAGTACTTATATCCGGTCCAATTTTTCTACCATACGAAGGCCCAACGTCTCTAAGCTAGTTAGGCATTCATCCATCTTTTGAATTTACTATAATATTACTTCCAAAGGTAGGGTGGATTGTTGTGGGACAGAAATTGATGTAGATTTTGCATTGTCAATAGGTCGCCCGCCTTTTTTTCGTTTGTCAAATGCCCTCACGTTTCTAGGTACAATTGGTCCTGATGGGGAAAACCTGAATACCACCCTCATGATGCAAAAATCCCATGTCATCCAAACATCCTAAGTCCCATGCAGTTAATGTACAAGAAAAGTAACAATCATTATAATCAAGATCAATTAAGTCAACATAATAAGTGATGCAGGTGATGATGAAACCTAAGATTGACGGTCTTTTAAAAGAAATGACATTCAAAAATTGAGAAGCTAACTAAAATCCTAAGTTCACTTTTTTTTTTTTCTGAGTCATACACCACAGAAAATACAGTTCAGTTTTAGACGGGATGCTAGATGCATCTTTTCTATCTAAAAATGAGTAAGATAGGAACCTATGAATATATTTCAAACAAGGATTACGCAAATATAGGTCCTTAGCCTTGCTAAACGTGTCAGGTGGGTTATCATAAAAATTAGCATAGATAGCAATAGCATCATATTCATCACAAAAATCGCAACAAGGTGCATCACTCACGAATCCAAGTGCCTTGTTTAATTCAATGATTGAAAAACTAAATCTTTTTCCCATTAATCGAAATATAATCAAATTTGGTGTTTTCAACGTGAAATTAATGACTTTCTTAAACTAAAAAATGGCATAAAATTCCCCAACTAATTCCACGTAAATGGGGAAATCAATTTTAAAATGAGACTCCCAGCCATTATCACAAATCAATTCAAATACACCATATTTAATATTCAAAGATTCAAGAGTATGGTGATGAATTATTTTACCAGCCACGATGGGTAATGTACAAATTTCTCCATTTCTTTCTTTCTCTGAACTCATCAGGAAAGTGAGGCAGACGTGTAACTCGAATTTAGCAGGTGGGAGAATGTGCTTACCTTTTTTGACTCTTTCTCTCTTTTGTGCCCACCTGGTCTCCATGCTTTCGCTCATAGGTCTGTTCGTCTGGGGCTACTGTGAGTCCGGGTCTTCCCTTGCGCAACTCATCTCCGGGTTTTGCTCGCCTTGCGCTCGGGTTAGAGAGTCAGGCATATTAGTTACGGAGCTGCGGTGTTGGTCGGCCATCGTTGAGTCATCCGCATTGTAAGGTTGATTCAATTCTTTTGGTGCGGCCTATGGTGGTTCGACTTCTGCTGGAGGCAATTTGTTGATTTTCTTTAGCCCCATCTGTGAGTCATAGCCATCTGTTTTTAGATCAAGTGCACTTGGTGAAAGCTCTCTTCCCTCTTATTTGACTTGCTTTGCGATGGGTTGAAATAGAGGAGGCTTACTTTGCAGTGGGTTAGACGTGGGAGGAGGGAGGTGAGAAGCCGATTTGGGAGAAGAGGAAAGTGGGTGTCGGCACAAAAGGAAGAGAAAAGTAAAAGGAAATTTAATCCTTTGAGGTTCTAGGGCAAAATAAAAAATTTGGGTGTTTAGGGGCCGTGGCATAAGCCTTGGGTAAGGTTTGTGCAAAAGTCCCAAATTTAAACCCAAAAAATAAATTTGTACGTGCCCCTCCATTAAAGAGCTGCAAATTATCAGAAAAATTTCCAGTTGATAAAAAAATGAAGATGATAGAAAAACAAATAATAAAAAAATAAAAATAAAAATTCCAACTAATTTAAGAATCCTGAGAATAAAGTAAACAAAAAAATAACTAAATGGGTTGCCTCCCATTTAGGGCTCTTGTTTATCATCCTAGGCTAGACATGGTCAATTCCTTCAGGTGCCTTCTTTAGGACTTCTCAAGGTGATTTCTTCAACATATTGTGTAGGGAATCCATCATAAAAATGTTTCAATTGATGACCATTGACCTTGAAAATTTTATTGGTGTTTAGAATTTTTATTTCAACTGCACCATGAGGAAATATATTAGTAATGACAAAAGTACCTAACCATTTTGATCATAATTTTTTGAGAAATAACTTTAAACGAGAATCATAAAGTAGAACTTTCTGCCCTCTTAAAAATTGTTTCCTAAAAATCATTTGATCATGATAAGCTTTTGTCTTCTCTTTCTAAATTCTTGAATTCTCGTAGGCATCATTTCTAATTTCTTCCAATTCTTGCAGTTATAATCTCCAGTATTCTCCAGCTTCCTCTAACTTCATATTATAACTTTGGATTGCCCAGTAAGCCGTGTGTTCCAATTTAATAGGAAGATGACAAGATTTTCCAAAGATTAAGCGATAAGGCAACATACCTATGGGGGTTTTAAAGGTAGCCTTGTAAACCCATAATACGTCATCAAGTCATAGACTCTAATCTTTTCTATTAGAATTGACTATTTTTTCAAGAATTAGCTTCACTTCCTTGTTAGACACTTCAGCTTGCCTGTTAGTCTGTGGGTGATAAGCTATAAAAATCCAGTGAGTGATATGGTACTTCTTGAAAAGAGTTTCTACAACTCGATTCAAAAATGAGTTCCTTTGTCGCTTATTATTGCTTGGGGAATTCCAAACCTAATAAAAATATAAGATTTGACAAAATCTACAATGACTTTAACATTGTCAGCTCAGGTAGCCTTGGCTTCCACCCATTTTGAAACATAATCAACAACAAACAATATGTAAGAATTACCAAAAGATAAAGGAAATGGTCCACAAAATCTATGCCTTCACCATAAAAAATTTCACAAATTAAAATAGGTGTTAGTGGAGTGGCATTTGATCTCTGCATCCTAAATTTCCAATTCTTTAGAAATTTTGACGTGATTTACAATACATATATGAATCGTGAAATAAGGAAGGCCACATTCTAGCACCTTGCAGGTTTTCCACTTCAGACCGAAGTGTCCCCACAAGCATATGAATGACAAATTTTCAGAATGGAAGGAACTTCTATTTCTGAAACACAATGCCTAATTATCTAATCCACATAATGTTTCTGTAAGTAAGGATCGTCCCAAACATAATATCTAACATCTTTTTTAGTCTTATCTTTTTCAATTCTAAATTATTCATTTAAAAGTGCATTGGTAACTAAGTAATTAATAAGGTCAGCATACCATGGAGTCGATTGATGAATCGAAAATAGATACTCATCTAGGAAGTCATCTTTCAATGGCAGTGGTTCTTCATTCAGTGATAAACCACTAAAATGGTCAACAGAAATATTTTCCAGCACTTTTTTATCATGTATTTCCATATCAAACTTCTGTAGAATGAGTATCCATGGAATTATTCTTGGTTTTGCTTCTTTCTTCTTAAGTAGGTACTTCAAAGCTACATAGTCAGAATATATAATTTGTAATATCCCAGATATCTGGTAGGGTACAAGTGTGCCTAATAACAAAAACAGATACAAGTGCAATAGAAAAATATATATAGCGAAAAATTAAAAATCCCTTACAACCAAAATTTAGGATAAGTGTTTGTATAACCAAGACCAACAAGGGGTCATTGAATAGATATATGTACAAAAGTTAGTTAATTACAAAAATTATTGTTCATTAGAGTGCGAAAAAAATAAGCACTCATAAATACTCCAGGAACACAAGAATGGATCGAGGTAAGTCTCAAGGGCCAACATTGCGGGCGAGTCATCTCTACATCATTTGGGAGGTCCCAACAGGAAAAGAGTGAGTTCCATAAAACTTAGTAAGAGAAACAGTATTTAAACTATACTACTAAGATTTAAAGAGTTAATAGCCTTAAAGTGAACATTCTTACCCAATGAATGACATACCTTGGAGATCCGTTGCAGAGTGAGGTAGAGTTAAATATTTAGAACATTTATTCTTTAAGAAAATCGTTTAAATATATCAAACAGAGCAATAAACCATAGAGATACACAAAATCATGTTTTCAAATATAAACTAGTTATGCCAACAATGCAATTAACGAAGAAACACAACACACGAAAGAATCACATGTTTACATCTTTTATCATTTTTCGCATAAAGCCATTCCGACATATATCTACTGAGAGCAGAGAGGATTCGTAACTACCACTATGAATGACATCATTTCAATTCCATATTAGCAGATTACAATGTTCCAAGCCTCAGCACGTTGTAGTGTGCCATACCTCAGCATGTTACAGTGTGCCATGCCTCAACACATTACAGTATGCCACACCTCGGCACGTTATTGTATGTCATGCCATTATAAGGGTGGATCCTATGACAACGGTTGTACTTCACCACTATGGTCCCTACTTATAGCTCTGCGAATCCACTCTCTTTTGAAGAAACACTTGTCATTCACAAGGAGCGGTTCACCAACATTTTCATATTTAGAGACAGAAATATAAACATAAACCCCTTAAAGAACCTAACGAATTTTTAATCCTTTAGCTTTTCTTACTTCATATCAATCCTCAATTCACATATACCCAATCCATGTGTTCCTTTCACTTACCTCAGTACAGGGCCAATCATAACACGATTCACAACACAATACAATAGTTCATCAACCATATTCGATGTCAAATGCTTTCATAATAAAAAAATAGCAAACAACATCATGCATCATAACAATAAGTTAATTAATCTAAAAAGAGCACTCAGATGTGTAAACAGAAATACAAGATTCCCTTACCAACACTTAGCAAGTAACTGAACTTTTAAATGTGGGATGGAAGGGTACTTTGCATCTACGACTGCCTCGGTGACTCCTATGGGCTTTTTCCTTGCTTTCTCTCTGTAGAACTTTATTTTCTCTCTCTCAAATTTCACTTTCTCTCTCTAAAATTTCACTTTTCTCTAGAATTTTGCTTTCTCTCTCTAAAAAATGGACCTCGGAAGAAGGGAAAATGGAAGTGGATGAAAAGTGAGGGGGAGGGGTCCATATTTATAAAGTTGGAGAACTATTGGATGCGTTCCACATGGCACAAATCTGGTCGTCCACATAGCAGCAAGGGAGAGGCTACCGGCAGTGGGATCTGCACGGCAAGGAAGGCCATGCCCTGCCGACGCGCAAGGCATGGGCGCGTAGTTCGCGCACAGCGTGCACGTAGATGCTGGCGAGCACGCCTGCGCGTATAATGTCATGGGTGTGCGCAAACATGTGGGCACGATGGCTTGTGGCCGCTGGCCTTTTTCCCGCGCGTTAGGGATTTTTCTCCCATATTCCATTTTTTGATTTCTCACCTTTTTCTCCCATTATTTCCTGAAAAATACTACGTACATATATTTAAAAATTTCTAAAGCATGAGTTAGTTTAAAAAGCAGGCACTATAAGAATGTATGTAAAAATATTATAAATGGCCTTAAGGCCAAAATAGAGTTTTCAACACCACATTTAAGTGTAGAGGTCTCAGGATATTACATTCACCCCACTTAAAATAAATTTGGTCCACCAAATTTGTAATGTTCTTCATAACAATTCAGGAAACTTCTCTCGCATCTCTTCCTCAAGGTCCCACATTGCGTCCTCCGATAGGTGATGCTGCCATAACACCTTGACCATCAAAATCCTCTTGTTGCGTAGAATCTTCTCCATTTGATCGATAATATCCATCGAGTACTTTGTGCAGGTCGTGCTTGAGTTGACATAAATCTATTGATACGAAATGATATGGGAAGGGTTAGGATTGTATCTTTTAAGCATGGAGACATGAAAAACATCGTGAAGGTCATGAATTCTATGGGTAGAGTGAGGTGGTATGTTATGGGGCCTACACACTCTATTATCTCAAAAGGTCCACTATAATGAGAACTTAGCTTTCCTTTCTTCCCAAACCACATCTTTCCTTTATATGGAAAGACCTTCAGGAAGACATGGTCACCAACATCAAACTCCAGAAGTCTTCTCTGGACGTCAGCATGACTTTTTTGGTGACGACAGGAAGGCCTCCCCATCTGTTAAAGCCCTGCGCCCATGTCCCATCTGCGCGGGGCGCGAGGCATGCACTCTACGAATGTCACATCATGCGGAGACAAGCCGGTTGGGCGGCGTGCCACCGTTGTTTAGGTAGTGTGCCTTTGGTTTTCATATTGCTATCATGTCATTGTCGCCATGTCAGCCATCCATTAGTCGCATCTGTCAGTCGTCGACATCAAGTCACCTTTTCCTTTCCTCTCTCCTTATAAGATTTTGCCACTTGGCACAAATCTAACAGTCTCCATTTTCTATAAATAGGGACCTCTCTTTATTATTTCCTCACCATTTCAATTTCATTCTTCCATCCACCGAATAGTTCTAGAGAGAGAAAGAGCTAGAGAGAGAAGAGCAGGAATTAGAAGAGAGAAAGATGTAGGAAAAACTCTAAGCTTTCAGTAAAGAATTTAGTATTTATTTTTACATACTAATGAATATTTGTAGACTAATTTAATAATATGTTAATTGGTTGGTTGCATGCTTAATTTTATTATAGTTTAATACAAAACTTATGTGCTAATGCATGTTTATATAAACGGATATAAACCAAATGTTTTTGTGTTTAACTATATGATTATTTATGCATATTATAAATATTAATGTATATTTCTATGGTATGATGACACATAAAGTAATAAACATGATGTTATATTGTAAACATAAGAAATATTTATTGATATTAACATGCATGGTTTAGAAATGATATGATTCGTTAGGCTTTCTATCTCTGAGAGGTTTCTGTTTCTCTCCAATCTGTTTTAAAAAGACATGAGAGGACCGCTCCCTGTGGATGACGGCATACCCTCTGACAAGAATGGTGACGCTATATGATTGTAGCGATCACTTTGACGAAGTACGGCCGTGATTATAGTTTACATATAGGACCATCGTGGTTGGCATGACTGTGGTCATAGATCGTGTCCTAATTTGACAAGCCGTACATGTGCTCTTCGTTTAGCAAGCCACAAAATTGCTTATATGACATGAAAGGAATTAGTCATTCTACATGAGTTGTCAAAAATCCGTATTGCCCTCAGTAGATGGAAGTCGGAACGATTTCGTGTGAAAAATGAAATAAAAGTATGTCATGATTTGTTTGGTTTTTTCTATTTTCAACATGATTGATTTGATTGAAATGGTATGATTTGACATGGTTGATTTGATATTTACTTTAATAAAGTAAATTATTTTCATAATTAAGTGGACCTCTGCCGCGATTCCCGATGGTAAGTATCTAAGATACTCTATTTAAGTCTAAATTACTATTAAAACCTTAGTAATGTTATTTAAATATTATTTTTCTTATTGAGTATGTGAAACTCAACCCTTTCCATGCCACATCAAATGAGGATGATAGTGAAGAACCGATCATTGATCTACCTCTTGAATCTTTTGAGGATCCCGTGGATCCTTGAATCGTTATAAGTACATGTTTTGTTTTACACTCTATTGAGTCCATCTTTGTAAAGACTTGTATTTAATTTTATTTCGCCTTAGTATTGTAAGATTTGGAACTCTATTTCTATTTTGTAAGGGATTGTAATATTTTATTCTACTGTATATAATTATCTTAAATGCATTAGTATCTGTTTTTGTATCTGGCACCGTTATGCTTTGATTAGTATTTAGGATATTACAAATGGTATCAAAGTAGTTAAGCAAAATAATCCCCTATAACTGAGGCTGTAGTTAGAAAATCACTCTAGAATACTTAGGATAAATTCTTCTTTTTGAAACTAAACCACCAATTCATGTCTTCCTTTTCTTTTGTAGGAATGACGCGAGGAAGACCTTCTATAGCATGAACCAAAAGACCCGAAGCCCAGGATTTTCTGACCATGGCAAAATTTACCGAGCTTTTTCGAGCCATTCAAGGTCTAACCATAACTGTAGGCCAGAACCAAACAAACCACTGCCAACAACCTCCTGCCTTTGACTATTGCCTAGTCAAAAGATCTATTTCCCATAAGAAACTTAACACACCTTTCTTTAAAGGAGGCCCCGACCATTTAGTAGCTTAAGCCTGGATCGTACAGATAGAGAAATTTTTCTCTATCTTAAACTTGACCGAGGAATAAAAGGTTCCCCTAGTAGCCTTCATGTTAACCAGAAAAGCCGAACACTGGTGGCGGCTTGAGAAATATGTCATACCTAATTATGCTTTTTTGAAAACTTCTTCCTTGTCTATGTTTAGGAAAAGAAAGAGTAGGAATTTCAGGACCTCTATCAGAGAAATATGACAATTGCCAAGTATGTAGCCCGATTCATCCAGCTGTCTAGGTTTACCCATCTAATGGTCACCCCTAAAAGTCGTAAGGTAAGAAAATTCCTAAAAGGCTTTCGTGCCGATATTTATGAGCGGATCATGATGCTCAGACACAGCTCTTATGCTGAGGTTCTAGAACATATACAATTAGCCGAAGATCTTATCTCAGCCCGACACCAATGCATTGTCCGAGTTCGTACCCAACAACAACAACGCCAATCCCAATAACCAAGAGGAAGATTGCCTGACCCAATTAGTAGCCACCCAGATAAATGACCTCGAGTTGCCCCTCCTCCTACTTTGCCTCCACCTACTGGACACCTTGCCCGACCAACCCAACCATGTCAGCATTGTGGACGCTTACATGGTAACCAGCTCTCTGACATCCCAAATGCTAATTAAGGTATAAAGTACCAGATACAAAAATAGATTACGAGTGCATAATAGGTAAATATATGAAGTGGAGAATAATTACAAATCCTTTACAAAATATATGAGTTCCCAATTACATATATAACTGATGGCAGAAGTGGTGACAAAATACAAAATAATAAAATACAAAAGATGACCACTTCTATCATTATGTAAATGGACTCATCAGAGTGCAGGACAAGTCATGCACTCATAAAATTTATGGATCCATGAGATCCTCAAAGAATTCAAGGGGTAGGTCAACGATCAGTTCCTCACTATCTTACTCATCTGAAAGGGGACATGAAAAGGAGTGAGTTCCATAAACTCAATAAAGAAAGTAATATTTAAATAATGTCATAAGATTTTAAAGGTAATTAAAAATATCATCATTACTTGCTATCAAGAGTTATGTCAGGGTCATTTCTTAATTATGAAAATAATTTATTTTATTAAAGAAATCATTAAACCCATCATATCATAGTCATATCATATTAATCAAATCAATCATGCTGAAAATAAAAAAAATCAAATAAATTATGATAGACACTTTCTTTCATGTTATTCTTCGCGAAGTCATTCTGACTTCTATCTATTGAGGGCAATACAAATTTCTAACTACCCATGTGGAATGACCAATTCATTTCATTTATAATAGTAACTTGTGGCTTACCAAACCAACAACACATTTACGGATTGTCAAACCATGACACGATCTATGACCACAGCCGTGCCAACCACAGTGGTCTTACATGTTAACTATGGTCACGACCGTACTTCACCAAAGGTGACCTATATAATCATATTGCATCACCACTCTCATAAGAGAGTACACCATCATCTACAGAAATTGGTCCTTTCACGTTTTTTCAGACCAGATGGAGGGAGAAATAGAAACTACTCAGAGATAAAAAGCCTAATGAAACACTTTATGAATTATGCATGCCATTACTAATACATATTTCTCACGTTTATATGTCAGTTCATGCTTAATCATTTTCCACCATCATTTGCATCACATATCAATATTTATTTCATCTAAATTACACATGCAAATTAACAATTTCATAAACAATCATAAAACATGCATTAACATGTGAAATTACTTCGTTTAGGCATAAAACTCAAGCATGAAATTACTAATTTAAACTTTATTAATTTTACTCTAAAAATACTCCTTTGGATGATTAAAACTTAATACTAAATTACTTACTGAAACCTCAAAGAATTCAAGGGGTAGGGTCAACGATCAGTTCCTCACTATCTTACTCATCTGAAAGGGGACATGAAAAGGAGTGAGTTCCATAAACTCAATAAAGAAAGTAATATTTAAATAATGTCATAAGATTTTAAAGGTAATTAAAAATATCATCATTACTTGCTATCAAGAGTTATGTCAGGGTCATTTCTTAATTATGAAAATAATTTATTTTATTAAAGAAATCATTAAACCCATCATATCATAGTCATATCATATTAATCAAATCAATCATGCTGAAAATAAAAAAAATCAAATAAATTATGATAGACACTTTCTTTCATGTTATTCTTCGCGAAGTCATTCTGACTTCTATCTATTGAGGGCAATACAAATTTCTAACTACCCATGTGGAATGACCAATTCATTTCATTTATAATAGTAACTTGTGGCTTACCAAACCAACAACACATTTACGGATTGTCAAACCATGACACGATCTATGACCACAGCCGTGCCAACCACAGTGGTCTTACATGTTAACTATGGTCACGACCGTACTTCACCAAAGGTGACCTATATAATCATATTGCATCACCACTCTCATAAGAGAGTACACCATCATCTACAGAAATTGGTCCTTTCACGTTTTTTCAGACCAGATGGAGGGAGAAATAGAAACTACTCAGAGATAAAAAGCCTAATGAAACACTTTATGAATTATGCATGCCATTACTAATACATATTTCTCACGTTTATATGTCAGTTCATGCTTAATCATTTTCCACCATCATTTGCATCACATATCAATATTTATTTCATCTAAATTACACATGCAAATTAACAATTTCATAAACAATCATAAAACATGCATTAACATGTGAAATTACTTCGTTTAGGCATAAAACTCAAGCATGAAATTACTAATTTAAACTTTATTAATTTTACTCTAAAAATACTCCTTTGGATGATTAAAACTTAATACTAAATTACTTACTGAAACCTCAAAGAATTCAAGGGGTAGGGTCAACGATCAGTTCCTCACTATCTTACTCATCTGAAAGGGGACATGAAAAGGAGTGAGTTCCATAAACTCAATAAAGAAAGTAATATTTAAATAATGTCATAAGATTTTAAAGGTAATTAAAAATATCATCATTACTTGCTATCAAGAGTTATGTCAGGGTCATTTCTTAATTATGAAAATAATTTATTTTATTAAAGAAATCATTAAACCCATCATATCATAGTCATATCATATTAATCAAATCAATCATGCTGAAAATAAAAAAAATCAAATAAATTATGATAGACACTTTCTTTCATGTTATTCTTCGCGAAGTCATTCTGACTTCTATCTATTGAGGGCAATACAAATTTCTAACTACCCATGTGGAATGACCAATTCATTTCATTTATAATAGTAACTTGTGGCTTACCAAACCAACAACACATTTACGGATTGTCAAACCATGACACGATCTATGACCACAGCCGTGCCAACCACAGTGGTCTTACATGTTAACTATGGTCACGACCGTACTTCACCAAAGGTGACCTATATAATCATATTGCATCACCACTCTCATAAGAGAGTACACCATCATCTACAGAAATTGGTCCTTTCACGTTTTTTCAGACCAGATGGAGGGAGAAATAGAAACTACTCAGAGATAAAAAGCCTAATGAAACACTTTATGAATTATGCATGCCATTACTAATACATATTTCTCACGTTTATATGTCAGTTCATGCTTAATCATTTTCCACCATCATTTGCATCACATATCAATATTTATTTCATCTAAATTACACATGCAAATTAACAATTTCATAAACAATCATAAAACATGCATTAACATGTGAAATTACTTCGTTTAGGCATAAAACTCAAGCATGAAATTACTAATTTAAACTTTATTAATTTTACTCTAAAAATACTCCTTTGGATGATTAAAACTTAATACTAAATTACTTACTGAAACCTTGATGTTTTATGCGCATTTTCTTATTCTTCACCTCTCCCTCTCTCTCTAAAGCTCTTGCAGGATGGAAGAATAGAAATGGAAGTGATTAGGAAATGGTGAAGGGAGGGTCCCTATTTATAGAAAATGGGGATCGACAAATTTGACCAAGTGGTGAAATATGGTGAACAGAGAGAAAGTCAATGGGAAAGGTGAGATGTGATGATTGACGAATATGACTAATGGATAGACGCTGCGACATAACGGTACTGCAAAAATCAGGGGCACGCCACCCAAATAATAGCAGCACATCGCCAAGCAGCAATGACACGCTGCCCAAACCGATTGCATGCACTGCCCGAATTATTCATATTTATATATTGAAAAATTCTTAAATTTAATTAATTTATTTTAGTGTAGGAAAACTTTTATTTTATCTATTATTTAAATAAATTTAAGAAAAAATAGAAAAAAGGTAAAAAATCCCACGAGAACGCCTGCAGGAAGGGTCTCACCTGTATGGGCTCTGCACGCTGTGCGTGCGCACTGTGCGCACGTCCCGTTCGCATGGGGTGTCAGGCGCGATCTTCGCCTGTGTCCCATCGCGCACAGAAGGGTGCAGCTTAGTGCACCTTGTGCGTGTGCAATCCGCACGGTAGGTTAATCTTTTACCCCGTATTGATGATCTCTTCGATAAGTTGTAAGGTTAATCTCAAAGATTAATCTCATATCAAGGTACTACTAGTTGAGAGTAAAAGAAGAAGATATCCCAAGACAGTCTCTCGATGTCGATACAGTTAATACGAGTTTAAGGTTATGTCTTTTAAACTGACTAATACCCCTGCTGCTTTCATGGATCTTATGAATAGGGTTTTCTGGCATGTACTGAATAAATACATCATCGTGTTTACTGATGACATTCTGGTGTATTCAAAGAGCCTTGAAGAACATGCTGACCACTTATCCCAAGTGTAGGAGACCTTCTGCCAGAATCACTTATATGAAAATTTTAGCAAATGTTCTTTTTGGTTGGATCGAGTATCTTTCCTTAGTCACGCAATTTCTGGTGAAGGAGTTTTTGTTGATCCATCCAAGGTTGAAACTTTGATTTATTAGAGCTCACCAACAAATGTCGTGGAAGTACGTAGTTTATTTTGTTTAGCCAGCTATTATTGACGATTCATTGATGGATTTTCTAAAATTACAACTCCAATGACATGTCTCACCAGGAAAAGTGTACTTTTGTTTTTGGGATTATGAATATGAAGAAAGTTTTGTTGAGTTAAAGTATCGTCTCATCACTACTCTTGGCGCTACCACCGGTGAAGGAGGTCTTCCTTCTTTGTTTTTCATGTTAAGCATATTTTTTTCTCTCTCTTCACTGGATTTTGTCACTTGGCGCAAATCCAACACCACCAATTTTCTATAAATAGGGGCCTTTCCTTCCCATTTTCTCCACACTTACATTCTTCCACCTTTCGAGAATTAGAGAGTGAAAGAGAGAGAGTAATCTAGAGAGAGAATGAGAGAAAGAAAAAAAACAGTGTAGAAGAAATTATCAAGGTTTTAGTAAGGAATTTAGTATTTCTTTAAATATCTTAAGGGGTATTTTAGACAAAAAGAAAAGATTAAATTGATAATTTGTGACTTTGCCTATTTTGCATGCTTTATGTTTACAGGTTTAATAAAATGAATTGTTCTTGATTTCAAGCATGCTATGTGAGTGATAGACACTTGATGATTTGTATGTAATTATAATAATATGAAACTGGTAAGGTTATCTGGAAAAATAAAAAGAACAAAAAAAAGAAAGTGAAATGAAGCATGAATGGTCCAAAGTATATATATGTATTTACATGTATAAGGCATCAAGTGTCTCGTTAGATTTTTTATCTCTGAGGGGTATCTATTCCTCTAACTCCATTCGGGGTATCTGTTTCCTCTTCCCCTATCCGGTCTAAAAAGATATAAGAGGACCACTCCCTATGGATGACGGCGTACCCTCTGACGAGAGTGATGAAGCGAATATCTGTTAGGGGTCACATTTGGCTAAGTATTATCGTGACTATAGAATATATGATAGAACCACTATAGTTGGTACGGCCGTGGTCATAGATCGTACCATAGTTTAGCAAGTTGGAAATGTGCTTGAGCAAATTACTGTTATCTGTATCTGATATGGTCATTCCACATGGGTAGTAAAAAATCTGTATTTGCCTTCAAAGATGGAAGTCGTAATGACTTTGCGACGTATGACATAAAAATTTGAGTATTTCATGATTTATTTGATTTTCTCTATTATCTGGTATGTTGTGTTTTTGTCTTGATTATATTAACGTGATGTTTTCTATAATAAATAAATTATTTTCATAAGGTAAGATAGGTCTACGAAGTAACCAAATGGTAGGTATTTATGTTAGTATAATTCACCTTTAAAACTTTACAATGTTATTTAAATACTGTTTTTCTTACTGAGCATATGAAATTCACTCTTTCTATTCCCTGCCCCTAGATGAGCAAGAAAATGAAAAATCGCCATCTGACCTACTCATTGAAGTTTATGAAGATCCCATGGATCCATAAAACTTGAGTGCATGATCGTTCCTGCACTCTGATGAGTCCAATAACATAGTGAAAGAAGTAACCCTCTTTTGTATTTTGACATTGTATTTTGCAGCCACTTCTAGCCTTAGTTATATGTATGAAATTGGAACTCATATATTTGTAAAGAATTTGTATGAATTTGATCTACTACATATAATTTTTATCATGCACTCATAATTTTATTTATGTATTTGACATTCACATGCCTTAATTAGCATTTGGGATGTCACAGATAGTATCAGAGTAGATTATGCGGACCAAATCCCATACAACTAAGGCCTTAGGTAGAAAGACCCTTAGGGTACTTAGGAAGAATAAGTCCTCTTTTCAAAAATTAGACCACCAACTCATGTCTTCCTTTCTTTTATAGGAATGACGCGAGGAAGACCATTCGTAGAGTGTACCGAATGATTTGAAGCCCCGGATCATCCAGCCAGGGCTAAATTTGCCCAACTCTTCCGAGCCATTCAAGGAATGACTTCAGTCGTAGGAAAAAATCAAGCCAACCCTTGTCCACCTCCTGCCGTAGAATACTAAACAATCAAAAGGTCCATTTCTCACAAAACAACAGAGTTTAAGAAGCTTAACCTGCCACATTTTGAAGGCGGCTCTGACCCCTTAGTAGCCAAAACTTGGATCCTACAGATAGAGAAGTTTTCTCTATTTTAAACCTGATTGAGGAACAAAAGGTTCCCCTAACAACCTTTATGCTAAACAGTGAAGCAAAACATTAGTGGCGACTTAAGAAGGAAGTCCTACCTACCCCTACCACTTGGAAAGTTTTTGTGGATGCATTCTTTGATAACTTTTTTCCTACCTATGTCAGAGAAAGAAGTAGGAGGAATTTCAGGATATTTGCCAAGAAAATCTAACGGTTGCCCAGTATGTAGCTCGTTTTGTCCAACTGTCTAGATTCGCCCTTCTAATTGTCACCCCTGAAAGTCGTAAAGTTAGAAAGTTTCTAAAAGGCCTTCGTGCTGATATTTATGATTGGGTTGTGATACTGAGACCCAACTTGTAGACGGAGGTACTAGAACATGCCCAATTGGCCGAAGACCTCATATCGGCCAAGCACCAATGTATTGCCCGAGTCTGTACCCAACAACAACAACCTCAACAGCTTAGAAAAAAATTGCCTGACCTAGTAAGTAGTTATCCCGATAAACGAACTAGAGTTGCCCTTTCCCCTACCTTGCCTCTACCTACGGGTTAGCTTGCCTGACTTATCCAACCTTGTCAACATTGTGGTCACTCGCATGGTGACCTACCCTGGCGGCGTATCAATCATGTTTGATATTAGTGTAGAAGCACCCAACATCTTATAAAAGACTACCCCAAGCAACCGAAGGACGTGGCCAAGCCTATGGCACATGATCGAGTGTACCACTTAGATGAACCTGGTGCTCTCCCCACTCCAAAATCGACCTCAGGATGGGATATCACCAGCTGAGAGTCAAAGAAGAATAATCTTAAAGACTATTTTTCAGTGCAAATACAATTTTTATAAGTTCAGGGTAATGTCGTTCGGGTTAAGCAATGCCCCTACAGTATTCATAGACCTTATGAACAGAGTTTTTTGGCACGCACTAGATTAATACATTATTGTATTTATTGATGACATCTTAGTGTACTCCAAGAGCCTGGAGGAACATGCAATACACTTGTCTAAAGTGTTGGAGACCCTTCACTAGAACCACTTGTATGCTAAACTTAGCAAATGCTCCTTCTAGTTGGATTGAGTTTCCTTCCTTGGCCATGTAATTTTGAGTGAAGGAGTTCTTATGGATCCATCAAAGGTCAAAACAGTAATCAACTAGAATCTGCCCACCAATGTGGTCGAGGTACGTAGTTTCCTTGGGTTGGCATGTTACCACCGGTGATTCATCGACAGATTTTCTAAGACTACTCCATTGGCCCGACTCACCCAGAAGGGCGTGCCATTTATCTGGAATTACGAATGTAATGAAAGCTTCATAGAATTAAAGTGTTGACTTACCTCTACTTCTATGTTGATCCTCCCTGACAATATTGAAAGATTTCAGGTCTACAGCAATGCATCTCATATTTGCTTGGGGTGTGTCTTGATGCACCATGGTAGAGTAGTCGCTTATGGGTCCTAACAGTTGAAACCTCATGAGTGAAACTACCTTACCCATGACCTAGAGCTGGTGGCCATTATCTTTGCCTTGAAGATATGGTGTCATTACCTATTTGGTTAAACTTTCGAGATTTATAGTAACCACAAGAGTTTGAAGTACATTTTCTTATAGAGGAAGTTAAATATGAGACAGAGACACTGGATGGATCTCCCAAAGGACTATGACTACAAGATCCTTTATCACTCTGATAGAGGGAATGTAGTCACTGATGCATTAAGCTAAAAGTAATTCGCAGTGTTGACCTAAATCATGGCCTCCAGTTAGCAATTAATGGATATTATGTAGTCACTCCACCTCAGTTGTTATGAAAAAGGCACCTATCTCGCTCAGATCCAAGCCCTGCTGGATCTCTTCAAGAAAATTTGGAAAGCTTAGTCCACAGACTTGAAACTCACATAGAATATAGGTAAGTTCTTTTATGACAAATTTCCTAATTTTAGGATTTCAGATGATGGACTGTTTAGATTTTGGAATTAAAATTGGGTCCCTGTCATTGTAAGGGTGGATGTTCTCAAGATTGCCCATGCTTTGAAGCTATTTATCCATCCCGAGAGTACCAAGATGTATCGAAATTTGAAGCATCAATACTGGTGGTCAAGAATGAAGAAGGATATAGTCAAATACATCTTCCAATGCCTTATTTGCTAGAGGATTAAGGCAAAACATTAGAGACCCGGCGACTTGTTACAAGGCCTCCCAATGCTAGAATGGAAGTAGGAACATGTAACTATGGATTTTATTAAGGGATTGCCCAGGACCTGTTCTGGTCGAAACACTATCTAGGTTATCATTGATAGACTAACCAAGACCTCACTTTTTTACCTATTATGACCACTGACTCCACCAGCAAATTAGCCCGCCTTTATGTTGATGAAATTGTTCGACTTCATGGTGTTCCCTCATACATTGTGTCTGATCAAGATCCTTGATTTATCTCCCACTTTTATGACAGCTTTCAAAAACCTCTAGGGTCTGGATTATATTTTAGCACCGCTTATCATCCCCAAATGGATGGTCAGTCAGAACATACGATCCAAATATTGGAAGACATGTTGCGTGCTTACGTTTTAACTTTGGTGATAACTGGTATAAGTATCTTTCCCTATGTGAATTTATTTATAATAATAGTTATCATTTCAGTATCGGCATGGCTCCATATGTAGCTTTGTACAATAGGCCTTGTCGTTCTCCCACTTGTTGGAGCGAAGTTGAAAACCAGCATAATTTGAGAGTGGACTTCATTCAAGAGACTATTGAGAAGGTCGCAATTATTCGTAAGAACTTGGCTACCACCCAGAGCCATCAGAAAAGTTATATTGATAATCATAAGCAACCCTTGGAATTTGTCGTTGGAGACTAGGTTTTCCTCAAGGTTTTTTCCCTACAAAGGAAAGATGCGGTTCGGGAAAAGAGGAAAGTTAAGCCCTCATTATGTGGGACCTTTTTGGATTATTGAATGTATTGGACCTGTGGCACACTATTTTACTCTACCCCAAGAGTTTATGGGTTTACAAGATGTTTTCCATGTCTCGATGCTCAGAAGGTACTACCCTAACTCTTCTCATATCATTTCTCACGATGAAACGCAAATACAAGCTAATACGATCTATGAGAAAATCCCTGTGGAGACTCTTTAATGGACCAACAAGGTCTTGTGTAACAAGACAAGTCCCATGGTGAAGGTATAGTGGAAGCATCATACACCAGAAGAGGCAATATGAGAGTTGGAAAGCACGATGAGGGAAAAGTTTCCGCACTTATTCAAGAAAAATTTTGTGATATGGGGGGGATATAAAACCTTGCCCATCAATGTACTTAATTTGTATTTGGAAAGCCCTAATTATTCGGACCGTAAGGCCATATTGAACTCATTTATTTTATTGAACAACTTATTATCATAATTTATAAATTATACCAATTTTTATTTTGATTTCATTTAATTTTATTTAATTTTAATTAATTTTATTTTAATCTATTTATTTTTAAACAAATTTTAGAAAAATAAAAAATGGGAGAAATTTCGTGGGAAAATCTTGCAAGGAAAGGCTGCCCACGCGGAGGCCTGTGCGTTGTGCGCGTACACGTGCGCAAAGCAAGAGCATGACATGCGCACAGTGTGCATGTCTCATTCGCGCACGCAACGTGGGTCAATACTGTGCGAGTCATGTCGTGCGCAGGCATGTCTCATTCGCGCGCGCGACATGGGTCAATCTGCGTGAGTCATATCGTGCGCAGGTGGGTGGTTTGTGCATTACCTCGTGAGTGGACAAGCGTCGCACATGTGCGCACACCGTCCGCACAGTAGGCCTGTACAAATAGGCTCTCATGCGCTTGGGTCCCGCGCGCGGCACCTAGTGAGCCAAAGCCCTGCGTGCATGGCAAGGTAGCCTGCAGTGCCCCAGACGGGTGATGCCACTACTGCCTCAAGTAGTGTGCCACTACCCACTTCGGGCGGTGTACTACTACTCCTGGCGTTATCGCCAATGGAGGAGGTCTTCCTCCTCTATTTTTCGTGCCAAACATCTTTTTTTCTCTCTCTTCACCAGATTTTGCCACTTGGCAAAAATCCAATGGCCCTTATTTTCTATAAATAAGGGCCCTTCCTTCCAATTTTCTCCACACTTCCATTCTTCCACCTTTCAAGAATTAGAGAGAGAGAGAGAGTAATCTAGAGATAATGAGAGGAAGAAAAGAAGACTGGAGTAGAAGAAATTATCGTGGTTTCGGTATGAAATTTAATATTTCTTTAAACGTCTTAAGGGGTACTTTTAGACAAAAAAAAGGATTGATAATTTGTGATTTTACCTGTTTTTCATGTTTTGTATTTATAGGTTTAATACATTGAATTGTTCTTGATTTCAAGCATGCTATGTGAGTGATAGAAACTTGATAATTTACATGTAATTATAATAATATAAAATTGATAAGGTTATCTAGAAAAATAAATAAAAAGAACAAAAAAAAGGTGGAATGAAGCATGAATGTTCTGAAGTATGTATCTGTATTGACATGCATAATACATCAAGTATCTCGTTAGACTTTTTATCTTTGATGGGTATTTGTTCTTCTAATCCCATCCGGGGTATCTATTTCATCCTCCTCCATCTAGTTTAAAAAGACGTAAGAGGACCGCTCCCTGTTGATGACGGGGTACCCTCTGACGAGAGTGGTAAAGTGAATATCTGTTCAGGGTCACCTTTGGCTTAGTACTTTTGTGACTATAGAATATCTGATAGGACCACTATAGTTCGTACGGTTGTGGTCATAGATCGTACCATGGTTTGACAAGCCAGAAATGTACCTGAGTAAATTGTCGTTATTTGTATCTTATCCGGTCATTCCACATAGGTAGTATGAAATTTGTATCTTTCTTCAGAGATTGAAGTCATAACGACTTCATGAAGCATGACAGGAAAATCTGAGCATTTCATAATGTATTTAATTTTTTTTATTATTTGGTATGCTGTGTGTTTGTCTTAATTATATTAACATGATGTTTTCTCTATTAAATAAATTATTTTTATAAAGTAAGATAGGTCAACGAAGTAACCAAATGGTATGTATTTAAAAGCTTATGATGTTATTTAAATACTGTTTTCCTTACTGAGCATATGAAACTCACTCTTTTCATGCCCCCGCCCCCCATATGAGGAAGAGAATGAGGAACTACCAACTGACCTACCCATTGAAGTTTATAAAGATCTCGTGGATCCACAAAACTTGAGTGCATGATTGTTTTTGCACTCTAATGAGTCCAATGGCATATTGAAAGAAGTGGCCCCTTTTTTTGTAGTTTGACGTTGTATATTACAGCCACTTCTACCCTTAGTTATATGTATCAAATTGGAACTCATATATTTTTAAGGAATTTATATTAATTTACTCTGCTGCATATAATTTTTATCATGTACTCGTAATTCTATTTCTATATCTAACACCCACATGCCTTAATTAGCATTTAGGATATCACAGAATCAGTGGTTCTGATGGGTAAGAAGTGAGCAATCTTGGTAAATCTGTCAACTATGACCCATATGGCATTATGACCGGAACAGGTCCTGGGTAGGCCAGTGACAATGTCTATGGTTACATGCTCCCATTTCCATTATGGAATAGGAAGGCCTTGTAATAATCAGCCAGGTCTCTAGTGTTCTGCCTTAACTCGTTGGCAAGTAAAGCATTGGGAGACATAGTCAACAATGTCTTTCTTCAATTCAGGCCACCAATATTACACTTAAGGTCCTGGTACATCTTGGTACTTCTGATATGGATAGACGTTTGGAGGCATGGGCAGCCTTGAGAACATCCATCTTGAAAGTGATAGGGACCCAAATAAGATCCTTAAATCTGAATAACCCATCATCTGTGAGCTTGAAATCAGGAAACTCGTCAGAAGTAAACTTACTCCAATTTTTAGTGATCTCTTAGTCTGTGGACTAAGCTTACTAAATCTTCATAAAAAGATCAGATAAAGCTCATATCTGGGTGAGATAGGCACCGTCGCCATAGTGGTTAAGGTGGAGTGCATTTATAACGTCAACTAATTTCCAACTTGAGGCCATGGTTTGGGCTAACACAACGGACTTTTTCCTACTCAGTGCATATGCGACCATATTACCTCTACCGGGGTGGTAGATGATCTTGCAGTCATAATCCTTCAGGAAGTCCATCCAACATCTCTGTCTAATGTTCAATTCCCTTTGTGGGAATATGTACTTCAAACTTTTGTTATCATAATAGATTTCAAATGTCTGACCGTATAAATAATGGCATAATGTTTTCAAATACAGAAACAGATTATGAGTGCATAATAGTTAATTATATGCAGCAGAGCAATTTATTACAAATCCCTTACAAAATATATGAGTTTTCAATTATGTATCTGTCTGAGACTAGAAGTGGCAACAAAATGCAAAATATCAAAATACAAAAAGGGCCATTTTCGTCATTATGTAAAGGGACTCATCAGAGTGCGGGAAAAGTCATGCACTCAAAAAGGTTTATGGATCCATGGGATCCTCAAAGGCTTCAATGGGTAGGTCAGCAATCTGTTCCTCACTATCTTCCTCATGGAGAGGGGGGCATGGAAAGGGGTAGTGTCATATATTCAGTAAGAAAAATAGTATTTAAATAATATCATAAGATTTTAAAAGTGATCAATTATGTCATCAATACTTACCATCAAGAGTCATGTTAGGGTCCTTACTTAAATTATAAAAATGATTTATTTATTAAAGAAAACATCAAATCCATCATGCCATAGTCATATTAATCAAATCAATCATTCTGATAATAGAAAAAATCAAATAAATTATGATATGTACAGGTTTTTATGTCATTCTTTGCAAAGTCGTTCCAACTTTCATCTATTTAGGGCAGTACGGATTTTTAGCTACCCATGTGGAATGACTAGTTCTTTTATAACAGCAATTTATGGCTAAACCAACAATACATTTACGGCTTGCCAAACCATGACATGATTCATGACCACGATCGTGCCAACCATAGTGGTCCTACATGTTAACTATGACCACAGTCGTACTTTGCCAATAGTGACCCCTACAGTCATATTGCATCACGGCTCTCGTCAGAGGGTACGTCGTCATCCACAGGGAGCTGTCCTCTTACGTCTTTTCAGACCAGATGGGGGAGAAACAAAACTCCTCAAAGATGAAAAGTCTAATGAAACACTTTATGAATTATGCATATCATACCAGTACATGTTTCTCATATCCATACACCATTTAATGCTTAATCACTTTTTCATCGTCAATTGCATCACATATCAATATCAATTTTAAGCATTAAATCATTTAAACCACATACAATTTAACAAGTTCATAGATGATCATGAAACAAGCATTATCACATAAAATATACTTCGTTTAGACTTAAAATTTGGCAATGCAACCATAAATTCAAACTTCATTAATTTTATTCCAGAAATACTCCTTAGAATGTTTAAAAATGAATACTATACCCCTTACCGAAACCTCAAAATTTCCTACACCTTTTCTTCTTCTTCTCCCCTCCCCTCTCGATCACTCTCCTTTTCTCTAAGCTCTTAGAGGATGGAAGAATGAAATAGAAGTGATGAGAAAATGGTGAGGGAAGGGTACTTATTTATAAAAAATAGGGACCATCGGATTTGCGGCGAGTGGCAAACTTTGGTGAGGAAAGAGAAAGTCAATGGAAAAAGAAGTAATGAGACAATTGACAGATATGACCAACGAATGGATGACGCGACATGACGACGGTGCGAAAATAGAGGCACACCACCAAATCGACTGTGGTACGTTGCCTAAGCGATGGCAGCACACCGCCTAAGCCGGCGACAACTTGCCACCTAAAGGGTTAGCGTGCATAGGCCGAGGTAGTTACACGTTGCCCCAGTCGGACATACACTAGAGGCCTAGCTTGTAGGCGTGCCCACCTAGCTTGGCGTGCACAGGACCTACAGCACGCAAGCCTACCACGCAGGCCTACAACGTGGACAATGCACACAGGGCACACGGAGCCGCACTCATCTGTGCGTGATGGGAAGAGCGCACAAACCAGGCCTCGCACCTCATACGGATGGGACGTGTGCATAGTGCACACGTCCAGTGCTAGCCGCCAGTGTGCACGTGCGATTCCGCGAGTACTCTTGCGGGATTTTTCTTCCTTTTCTCTATTTTTTCCTAAAAATTATTTTAATAACAAACAAAATATAATTTTTCTACGACAAAATAAAATAATAAATTTTAACAATTATTTAATTAAATAAAAATTTAAAATTTAAAATACGAAATATGATATTTATCCAAAAATTAAAATTACAAAATATTTAAGGAGTTTAAGTGACCTTAGTGCCCGAATAAATACGGGCTCACATTATAAATTAAGCGCTAAGGTTTTCGAGGTGTTATAGTTTCAGACAAAGATCCCCAATTCACCTCTCATTTTTGAGACAATTATCGGGAAGCTCTTGGTTGAGGATTGTACTTCAGTACTGCCTATCACCCTCAGACCGATGGTCAGTCTGAATGTACTGTCCAGATGCTCGAAGATATGTTGCGTGCTTGTGTTCTCAACTTTGGTGATAACTAATATGAGTATCTTCACTTATGTGAATTTACTTATAATAATTATTATCATTCCCACATTGGCATGGCTCTGTATGAAGCCCTGTATGGTAGGCCCTGTCATTCTCCCACTTGCTGGAACGAAGTTAGGAACCAATATCACTTGGGACAAGATTACATTCAAGAGACCATTGAGAAAGTCCCCATTATTCAAAAGAACCTAGCCACTACTTAGAGTTGCTAGAAGAGCTATGTTGATAACTGCAGAAGACCCCTGGAATTTGCTACTGGCAATTATGTTTTCCTCAAGATCTTCCCTTATAAGGAAAAATGCAGTTTAGTAAGAAGAGTAAGTTGAGTCCCCATTATGTGGGACCTTTTTCGATTGTGAAATGTATCTGACCCATGGCATACAGCCTCACTCTACCCTAGAGTTTACAGGTCTGCATGATTCCATGTCTTTATGCTTAAAAGGTACCACCTTGGCCCTTCTCACATCATTCCTCACCAAAAGATGTAGGTCCAAATCGACATGACTTACAGGGAGCTCTCTGCGAAGATTCTTGGTTGGACCAATAAAGTTTTGTGCAACAAAAAGATCCTAATGGTGAAGGTGTAGTGGTAAAATCATACTGCAGAAAAGACAATGTGGGTAACACCCCAGAAACCTTTGTGCTCAATTGTATTGGAAAACCTCTAATTATTCGACACTAAGGTCATTTGAACTCTTTAAATTTCATGTTCGAATTTTCGAATGGAATAGTTTAAAGTTTATTTTTGAATTTTACGAACCTAACATATTTATTATTTTTTTTAATTAATAATTCTTTAAATTATTTTATTATTTTATAATTTGTTAAATGATTTGTTAAATTTCAAGAAAAACAGAGAAAAAAAGGGCAGAAAATTCCCACAGAAAAGGCCACGGGAAGGTTTCCCTGTCCGCGCAGGCCTTGCACGCTGAAAGCACAAACGCGCACGCGGCCAGGTGCACGTCCCCTCCGTGCAGGATGCGAGGTGTGCGGCCTACGCATAGCAGGCATCCACGTGTTGTAAGCTAGGGCTGAGAGCACTACCTCGAGTAGTGGGCGCCGCCCCTTGGGCATCGTGTGTCGCCCCTTGGGTATCGTGCGACTGTTGTTGAGCGACGTGCCACCGCCATTTGGGTAGTACACCTCGAATTTTTGCACCTCCATCACATTTCCATCGTCACGTCGGCCATCCATTAGTCACGTTCGTCAGTCGTTGCGTCGCATCAAGTCACCTATTCTTTTCCTCTTCCTCACAAGATCGCACCACTTGGTGTAAATCTAATGGTCCCCATTTTCTATAAATAGGGACCCCTCTTCACCATTTTCTCACCACTCCAACTTTATTCTTCCATCCACCAAAGAGTTCTAGCGAGAGAGGGCTAGAGAAAGCAGAGAAAGAATTAGAACAGGGAAAGACGTAGGAAAACCTCCAAGGTTTTGGTAAGAAATTTAGTATTTATTTTTACATATTAAGGAGTATTTCTATACTAATTTAATTATATGTTAATTTGTTGGTTACGTGCTTAATTTTGTGATAGTTTAGTGCAAAAAATATGTACTAATGCACGTTTATATGAACAGATATAAACCAAATGTTTGCGTGTTTAACTATGATGATTATTTATGCATATGGTAAATATTATTGTATATTTATATGGTACGATGACACGATAAAGAAACAAGCATGATGTTATATCGTAAACATGAGAAATATTTATCAATATTGGCATGCATAGTTTATAAATGATATGATTTATTAGGCTTTTTATCTCTGAATAATTTCTGTTTCTCCTCCATATGGTCTGAAAAGACATGAGAGGATCGCTCTCTGTGGATAACGACATACCCTTTGACGAGAGTGGTAATGTGATATGATTGTAGGGGTCACCTTTGGCATAGTACGATCATGACTATAGTTTACATGTAGGACCACTATGGTTGGCATGATCGTGGTCATAGATCGTATCATAGTTTGGTAAGCCGTATATGTATTGTTGGTTTAACAAGCTACAAATTGTTGATATAACACGAAATGAATTAGTCATTCTATATGGGTAGTTTAAAATCCGTATTGCCCTTAGTAGATAGAAGTCAAAACAACTTCGCGCGATGAATAAAATGAAATAAAAGCATGTCATGATTTATTTTTCTATTTTTAGCGTGATTAATTTGATTGAAATTGTGTGATTTGGCATGATTGATTTGATATTTTCTTTAATAAAGTAAATTATTTTCATAATTAAGTGGACCATTGATGCAATTTCCGATGGTAAGTAACTAAGGTACTCTATTTAAGCCTAAATTATCTTTGAATAATATTATTTAAATATTGCTTTTCTTAGTGAGTATGTTGAACTCACCCCTTTTCATACCCCCCCCCAAATGAGGACGATAGTGAGGAACCGATCATTGATTTACCTCTTGAAGCTTTTGAGGATCCATGGATCCATAAACTATTATGAGTGCATGTTTTGTTTCGCACTCTGATGAGTCCATCTTTGTAGAGGCTTGTATTTAATTTTGCTTTGCCTCAGTATTGTAAGATTTGGAATTGTATTTCTATTTTGTATGGGATTGTAATATTATATTCTCCTGCATATAATTATCTTAAATGCACTTGTATCTATTTCTGTATCTAGCACCCTTATATTTTGATTAGTATTTGGGATGTTACAGGTACAGTCCATCATAAGAAATCCTAAAGTTGTGATTGTCCTTAGAAGCAAACTTATTTAGGTTCCTAAGAATCTCTTGGTCCGTCACTTTAGTTTCCCAAATTTACAAAAGGATATTTAGCAGGATATAGATCTGGAGAGATACACACCCTCTCTATAGTGACAAATCTTGAGGTCTTGGATCGTCTCGAGCATCTTCCAATTGGAAACCATCAACTAAGCAAGCATGTCCGAGTCCTTGCGACTAAGGGCATCTGCAACAACATTTCCCTTACCGTGGTGGTAAATGATATTTCAATCATAATCCTTGAGAAGATCCCTCTAGTGTTTCTGCCTCATGTTTAGCTCCTTATGAGAGAACTAGTACTTCAAACTCTTGTGATCCTTATAGATCTCAAAAGTTTAACCGTACAGGTAGTGACGCCATATCTTCAAAACAAACACAATATCGGCAAGCTCAAAGTCCTATGTGGAGTAGTTGCCTTCATGGGGCTTTAATGTCGGGATCCATAGGCAACCACACGGCCATGTTGCATAAGGACACAACCCAAACAAATTTAAGACACATTATAGTAAATCTAGAAGTGTCTGGTATTATCGGGTAGGATCGGCACTAGAGTGGTGGTGAGTCAATGTTTCAACTTGAGAAAACTCTCTTCGTATTTGGGGTCCCAATTGAAGAAAAATCCTTTCTTGGTGAGACAGGTTAGGGGAGCGGCAACATAGGAGAATCCTTTAATGAAACACCGGTAGTAGCCAACCAAACCCAAAAAACTACGAACCTCTGTGATGGTGGTTAGTTGGCTTCAATTAATGACAGCCTCAACCTTGAAAGGAGTGAAAGAAATACCCTCACTAGAAACCATGTGACCGATAAAAGATATTCAGTCTAACTAAAAGGAATACTTGCTGAATTTAGCATAAAGACGGTGTCACCGGAGAGTCTGTAACACTTGGGTTAAGTGAACGACATGCTCTTTTTGGGTCTTGGAATACACTAGGATATCATCGATGAAGACAATGACATATTGGTCCAATTTGAGCTTGAAGACGTGATTCATAAGATCCATGACAATAGTATGGGCATTAGTCAAACTAAACAGCATGACTTGAAACTCGAATTGGCCATAATGATGGCGAAACGCCGCCTTGGGAATATCCTCATGCTTCACCTGTAATTGGCGAGATAGCCCGACTTGAAATTAATCTTTTAAAGACTACGCACACTATAATTGGTCAAACAGGTTATCAATATGAGGTAGGGGATACTTACTTTTAATGGTCACTTAGTTGAGCTCTCGGTAGTCAATCCAGAGTCAAAGCGTCTTATCCTTCTTCCTTGCAAATAAGAGTGGAGCACCCCATGGGGAATGGCTGGGTCGGATAAACTTCTTTTATTGTAGTGCTGTAATTTGGTGCCCAAGTTTCATGAGTTCTGTTTGACTCATCTGTTAGGTGGGCTTCGAAATAGGTTGGGTTCCAGGGATAAGGTTAATGGAGAACTCAATCTCTCGTTGGGGAGGCAGACTAAACAAATATGCTAAAAAAATATCCAGGAAATTGTAGGCCACTGGGATTATCTGTGGTGATGACTTAGAGTTCATGTTCCTAGGCATCAACAAATTAAAAATTTTGAAATAACCCTTTTTCATGCATTCATAAGTCATCTAAAAACCTTTATGTTTTTCAAAGATCATCTATTGACAAAACAAAGCTTCTATGATTTTATGGTTGTTTTCATTTCGGCGAGCACAGGCTTACAACCTTGTTATCAAATTATAGTTCGATAGTTTTCTAACCAACCAATTCCTAAGATTATATCGAATCCTGAAAATTCTAAGAGTATGAGGTCTATAGCTAACTCTTTACCCAAAATGCTCACTTTACAGTTTCTAAAGACTACATGAGCTTTTAAAAGTCATCTAAAAGGAGTCTCTACCAGCAAAATTTATCCTAAAGGTTTGGTTTTATTCCTAAATTACCAATAAATTTACAAGATATAAAAGAAAGGGTAGCACATATATCCATCAAGGCACGGGTAGTAGAATTATAAATGGAAAGCATACCCTGAATAATAACCAGTGTGGCTAGTGCATCAGACTCCTCAAGATGATAAACTCGACCCTAGGAAAGATGTTAGACAATGTCCCAAGGTTGTTGGGGATAGTCTCGTACGAAATACTGAATGCTCCCACACTTGTGACTGGAGTTGTCAAGACGATAATAGGGGCGATCACCATTATCCTTCCTGCAGTGACAACAAGACTGGGTAGACTGGACAGGATTACTAGGAGGTGGGCGAGGGACAAGAATGGGTACAACACGGGGTTCTCGGCACAGTTGGAGCTAAGGTCAGTTATATTCCTTCTCTGTTGTTCTTATTACTATTGAGCACGAAAATGGGAGATGCACTAGTGCTGGGCCCCAACAAGTCCTTCTCTCGTTTGGGCATGCTCAAGGGCCTCCACATAGGTGTTGGGCTTCAAGATCGCAATGTGATCAAAGATGTTTGCTTTGAGACCCCTCAGGAACTTTTGAGCCTTCTTGCTCTCACTAGCAACCATCATGGGAGTGAACCAGGACAACTGGACGAACCTGGCAGCATACTGGTTGACGGTTAGATTTCCTTGATGTAGGTCCTGGAACTCCTCCTCCTCCTTCTCCCGGACATATACCAAAAAAAGTTTTCCATAAAAGAGGTCATAAAGTGGGTCCAAGTGGTAAGGGTTGACATGACGTCTTTCTTCAAACGCCACCAATGCTCGGTTTCACTTGTGAACATGAAGGCAGTGAGAGGGACCTTCTGTTTCTAGTAAAGGTCCAAGATAAAGAAGAGCTTCTTGATCTGCATAATCCAAGCTTCTACAGCCAAAGGATCGAGTCCACTATCGAAATAAGGAGGGTCCAGCTTCCGAAACTCAGAAATGTTATAAGAAATGGTCCTATCTATGGGACGATGGTTATGGGCAGGAGGGGTTATCACATTGGGCCTGATTGTGGCCCACTACAGCAGTCAGACATAGAATAGCTCGAAAAAGCTCTGTAAACTCGGCCTAAGTTAGGGCATCTCAGGCCTCAGTGCGTCCCATGAGTCATTTAGTCTACACAGAAGAAATAATAAATGGTTGATAAGAAAAGTTAATCTTAACTCAAAGAATTTTTTAAGACTTCTAAGTCTACCAATAGGCTCTAATGTAAGGGTTTTTTCGAGAATTATGCTCTGATATCAATTGTAACATCCCAAATACCTGGTGGGGTATTGGGGGGCTTGATAATAAAAATAAATACCAGTGCAATAGAAAAATATATGCAGCGAAAAATTAGAAATCCCTTCTGTGACATCCCAAGTATTAATCAAGCCAAATGAGTGTCAGATACAGATTCAGAATAACGAGTGCATGATAAAATTTATGCAGCAGAACAAAATCATTACAAATCCCTTACAAAAATATATGCGTTCTAATACATACATATATTGAGGCTAGAAGTGGCTACAAAATACAAGACAAAACGTAAGGGCCACTTCTTTCACTATACTATTGGACTCATCAGAGTGCGAGAATAGTCATGCACTCAGACTCGTGGATCCATGGGATCCTCATAGACTTTCAATGATAGGTCAGCTTGTGGTTTCTCACTTTCTTCCTCATTTGGGGAGGGGGCATGAAAAGAGTAAGTTCCATATGCTCAGTAAGGAAAGTAGTATTAAATTAACATCGTAAGATTTCAAAAGTTAATTATTTTATCTTATAATTTAACTTCCTCTTTTACCTATCTAACATTATGGAAAATAATTTATTTATTAAGAAAACGATACGTTAATACAAAAAATCAAACATACATCATGCTAGATAATAGAAAAAATTAAATAAATCATGGAACACTTAGATTTTTGTGTCATACCTTGCGAAGTCATTACAACTTCTATCTTTGAAGGCATATACAGATTTTTAACTACGCAACTGGAATGAGAAGATTAGATACAGATACTGCAATTTGCTTAGGGTCATTTCCAGCTAGCCAAACCATGGTACGATCTATAACCACGGCTGTACAAGCCATAGTGACCCTAACAGATATCTACAGTCACGACATTACTTAGCAACGGGTGACCCCTACAGATAGTTCGATACCACACTCGTTAGAGGATATGTCGTCATCCACTGGGAGAGGTCCTCTTACATCTTTCCAAACCAGATAGGGGAGGAGAAAATAAATACCCCAAAGGGTAAGGGGAACAGATACCTCTTAGAGATAGAAAGCCTAACGAGATATTTGATGCATTATACATGTCAATACAGATACACTTCGGACCATACATGCTTCATTCCACTTTTCTCTTTTTCTTTTCTTTTATACGTTTTACTTTTATTGATTATATATTATATTTATTACATGCAGATTCATCAAGTGTCTGTAATTCACATAGCATGCTTGAAAACAAGGACAATTTGACTCATTTTAACATAGAGGCATACAAAATAGGTAAAATAACAATCATATTAAATTAGTTTGTCTAAAAATACTCCTTAAGACGTCGAAAAAATACTATATTCCTTACTGAAACCTTAATGTTTTCTCCTTCATTGTTCTCCTTTCTTTCCCTTCTTCTCTCACTAGACTACTATCTCTTTCTCTCTTTAAACCTTCGAAAGATGGAAGAATGAAAGTGTGGAGAGGAAGGGAAGGGGGAGGGCAATTTATAGAGTTTTGGAATCGTCAGATTCGTGCTAAGTGGCAAAATCCAGTGAAAAAATAGGAGAAAAAGATGCTTGACACGAAAAATGAGGAAGGAGGGCCTCTTACAACAGTAGCTATTGTCCGTGCGTGAGGTGATAGGCGGAAGGCTTGCCTGTGCCCAAGTCCTAACCTCGCGCCATTCATGCGGACAGGACGTGCGCACTGTGTGCACATCCCGTGCGTACGTGCGTGCAGATGGGATGTGCGCACGTGCACTGTGCCCAGCACCTGCGTGGGCAACCAGACTCCTTGCGGGATTTTTCTTGCGGTATTCTTCCTGATTTGTCACTTCTTGATATTTTTCTCAATTTTCATATTTAATTTAAATGAGTTAGAATAAAATTATTTAAAATAAAATAAAATAAATAAAATAAAATAAAAATTAAATAACTAAAAATCAATTAAAATTATGAATTACGATAAATATTAAGTAGTGGAAATTAATTAAGTTTAACGCAGCCAAAGGCTCGAATAAATAGGATTTTCAAATTATTTTAGCATAGTGAGGGCGGGATGTTACATCCCCCCTACCTTAAAAAATTTGGTCCCCAAATTTGTCTCGAATAAGTCTGGATACTTTTTCCTCATTTCATCATCCAACTCCCATGTCGCTTCTTCCACGGTATGATGTTGCTATCGTACCTTCACCATGAGAATTTTCTTGTTACGCAAGACCTTTTCGGTCCACTAGAGAATCTCTACAAGAACCTCCTCATAGGTCGTATTAACCTGTACCTGCACCTCATCGCGAGGAATAACATGAGAAGGATCAAGGTGCTACCTCTTGAGCATCGAGACTTGAAAGACATCATTCAGACCCCTAAACTCTCGGCATGGAGTGAGGCAGTATGCCACGGGTCCAATGCGCTCAATAATTGAGAAAGGTTCCACATAACAAGGGCTCAACTTCCCTCTCTTCCCAAACCGCATTGTGCCTTTATAAGGGTAGACTTTTAGGAAAACTTGATCTCCCACAGCAAACTCCAAGGGTCGCCTATGATTATCGGTGTAACTTTTTTGGTGGCTCTGGGCAGTTGCCAAATTCTTGCGGATGATTGCGACCTTCTCAATGGTCTCCTTGATGAAGTCTAGTCCTTAGTGGTGCTAGTTCCCAACTTTACTCCAGCAAGTAGGGGAACGATATAGCCTTCTATACAAAGCTTCATATGGGGCCATACCTATGCTAGAATGATAACTATTATTATAAGTGAATTCACAAAAAGGAAGATACTCATACCAGTTATCACCAAAGTCAAGAACGCAAGCACGTAACATGTCTTTCAATGTTTGGATCGTACGTTTTGACTGACCATCCATCTGAGGATAATAAACGGTGCTGAAGTATAACCCAGATCCTAGAGCTTATTGAAAACTATCCTAAAATTGAGAAGTGAACTGGGGGTCACAGTTGGACACAATCGATGAGGGAACTCCACGAAGTTTAACAATCTCATCAATATATAGACGGGCTAACTACTGGTGGAGTCTGTTGTTCGAATAGGCAAGAAATTAGTAGTTTTGGTCAGCCTATCCACGATGACCCAAATGGCATTTGGACTAAAAAAGGTCCTAGGCAATCTAGTGAGAAAGTCCACAGTCACATGCTCCCATTTCTATTCGGGAATTAGAAGACCCTATAGCAAGCCACCAAGTCTTTGATGTTTTGCTGATGTTGACAAGTGAGGCATCGCGAGACGTAGTCAACTATATCCTTCTTCATTCCTGGCCACAAATATTTTCGCTTCAAGTTTCGGTACATTTTGGTACTCTCGAGATGAATGGATAACTTAGAAGTAGGGGCGGTCTTGAGTACATTCGTTCGTATAGCAATAGGGACCCAAATTTGGTTCCGAAATCTAAATAGTCCATCATTAGAGATTCTAAAATAAGATGATTCGTCATAAGTGAACTTACCTAGATTCTTAGTGAGTTCTGGGTCTGTGGCCTATGCTTCCCAAATCTTCATAAAGAGATCCAGTATGGCTCAGATCAGGGTGAGATAGGTGCTCTTCCCGTAATAGTTAAGGTAGAGTGATTGTACAGTGTCTGTTATCTTCCAACTTGAGGCCATGGTTTGAGGGAGCACAGTAGGCTCCTTTCGACATAGAGCATCAATGACTACATTCCCTCTCTCAGGGTGATAAATGATCTGGCAATTGTAATCCTTCAGAAGATCCATCCAGCACCTTTGTCTCATATTTAACTCCTATTGAGAAAAGATGTACTTGAGACTCTTATGGTTAGTGTAGATTTTAAAGGTCAGACCGTACAAGTAATGCCGCCATATCTTTTGGGTAAAGATAATGGCTGCCAACTCCAGGTCATGGGTATGGTAGTTCTGCTTATGAATTTTAAGCTGTCGGGATCTAAAGGCGAATACTTTGCCATTTTGCATCAAGATACACCCCAAACCAATATGAAATGCATCACAGTAAACTTGGAATCTCCCAATATCGTTAGGGAAGATTAACACAAGAATAGAGGTTAGACAGCGCTTCAGTTCCATGAAACTTTCATTGCACTCATAGTTCTAGACGAAGGGTACTCCCTTTCGGGTCATAGGGCCAGCAATCTTAGCAAATCCATCAATGAATCATCGGTAGTAGCCTACTAAACCAAGGAAACAATGTACCTCAGCCATATTGGTGGGTGGACTCCACCTTGGATGGGTCTACAAAAACTTCTTCATTTGAGATTACATGACCAAGAAAAGAAAATTGATCTAATCAAAAGAAGCACTTGCTTAGTTTTGCAAACAGTTGGTTTTGGCAGAGAGTCTCCAATACTTCAGCCAAATGTATAGTGTGTTCCATATGGCTTTTGGAATACACTAGAATGTCATCAATAAAAATGATGACGTACTAATCTAGTGCGTGCTAGAAAAATCGGTTCATTAGGTCCATGAAGGCTGCAGGGATATTGGTCAATCCGAACGGCGTCATCCTGAACTCATGTATACCGTACCTGCATCGGAAGGTAGTTTTTGGAATATTTTCTTCTTTAACTCTCAACTAGTGATATCTGGTCCTGAGATCGATCTTAGAGAAGACTGTAGCTCCTTACATTTGATGAAAGATATTGTTGATCTGGGGTAAAGGGTACTTACTTTTAACGGTCACTCAGTTGAGTTCTCTGTAGTCCATGCAGAGTCAGAGGCTACCATCCTTTTTCTTTATGAACAACACGGAGCACCCTAAAGGGAATGGCTAGGGCGAATGAATTTGTTGGTGATAAGGTCAGAAAGCTGATGTTCTAGCTCTGTTAGTTCAGCACGACTCATGCGATATGCGAGCTTTGAGATCGGCTACAACAATTCAATCAAGAACTCTACCTCACGTGGGGGAGGTAGACCAGGAAGTTCGATGGGAAAGACATCCAAAAAATTACAAATAATTGGTACGGAACATGTAGCAGGATCAATGCCCATATTCCTGTTCATTTAATTATTAGGAAAATGATAACAATAACTTTTATTTCTTTTTCGGGGATTGTAAGGTTATAATTTTACTTTCATAGTCTATTATAGCTCTTTACTTTTCTAACTAGTTCATTCCTAATATCAAATCCTAAAACATCAAATAGTATCAGGTTTACTCATACCTCTATCCCTAAGTCCTTATATGCACAATGAGCTTTTAGTAGCCCTTTAGAGGGAGTTTCCACCACTAGTGTTTTTCCTAAAGGTTATGGTCTAAACTCTAGATTATAAGCAAATGCACAGGAAATAAAAGAGTGAGTTGTACCTGTATTGATCAAAACCTTGGCAGAAGTATTAGAATAAAAAGCATACCTTTGATGAGTACAGGAGCAGGAAGGGCACCAAATTCATCTAGGTGGTACACTCAAGCTTGTGCTATGGGTTGGGCTACATCCTTTTGTCGTTGGGGATAATATTTTATAAGATGATAGGTGCTTCTACACTGATAACAAGCATTATTGATACACCGACAGGGTAGGTCATCATGCGAGCGACCACAATGTTGACAGGGTTAGTAAGCTTGGGCAGGTGGAGCTGTAGGTGGGAGCAAGGCAGGAGGAAGGGCAACTTTGGTTCTTTTGTTTAGAGGGTTATTTACTGGGTTAGACAGTTTTCTTCTAAGCTGTTGGGGTTGTTGTTGGGTACAGACTAGGCAATGCGTTGGTATTTTCCAGATAATAGAAAAAATCAGACCGTTTTGGGAGATAGACAAAATATACATCATGCCAGATAATAGGAAAAATCAAATATATAATAAAATACTTAGATTTTTGTGTCATACTTCGCAAAGTCGTTACAACTTCTATCTCTGAGGACAGATACAAATTCTCAACTACCCAAGTGGAATGAGCAGATCAGATATAGATACGACAATTTGCTCAGACCCATTTCTGGTTGGCCAAACCATGGTGTGATCTATGGCCATGACTGTACCAGCCATAGTGGCCCTAATAAATATCTACAGTCACGATATTATTTAGCCATGGGTGACCCCTACAGATAGTGCAATCCACTGTGAGTGGTCCTCTTACGTCTTTCCAAACCAAATAGGGGAGGGAAAAATAGATACCCCTCAGAGATAAAAAGCCTAACGAGATACTTGATGCAATATGCATGTAAATATAGATACACTTCTGACCATACAGTTTTCATTCCACTTTTTTCTTTTTATTTTTTATTTATAATTTTTACTTTTACCTATTACATATTATATTTATTACATACAAATTCATCAAGTATTTGCAATTCACACAACATGCTTGAAAATAAGAAAATTTGATTTATCTCAATACAGAGGCATATAAAACAGGTAAAATAACAATCATATTAAATTAGTTTATCTAAAAATACTCCTTAAGATGTTGAAAGAAATACTAGATTCTTTATCGAAACCTTAATGTTCTCTCCTTCACCATTCTCCTTTCTTTCCATTCTTCTCTCACTAGACTACTATCTCTCTCTCTCTCTAAACCTTTGAAAGATGGAAGAATGGAAGTGTGGAGAGGAAGGGAAGGGGGAGGGCAATTTATAGAGTTTTGGAATCGTTGGATTCGCACAAAGTGGCAAAATTCGATGAAGAGAGAGGAGAAAAAGGTGCTCGACACAAAAAATGAGGGAGGAAGGCCTCCTCAAAAGGCGACCGCGGTGGCGCACTACCCGAGGTGGCAGTGCCCCAGCCGGTGCGCTGTGAGCTAGCCTTCGGGTGCAGAGGCCTCCTACTGCGCGTGGGGCCTTGGTGTACTATGCGCCACGTGTACGGGGTCTTGACGCGATATGCTCCGTGCGTGCAGGCCTGCTGCGCAGACGGTATGTACACAGTATGGGCGCCTGTCCATGTGCGAGGTGACGTGTAGACAGTTTGCTCGCCACAGGACGCGCGCAGGTCTTGACCCCGTGTCACGCGAAGTCATTTTGATATATGGGGCAGAGAGGATTCCCAACTACTATTATGAATGACATCATTTCATTCCATATCAGCACGTTAGGTGTGTCAAGCCTCAACACGTTACGGTGTGCCATACCTCAGCATGTTATTGTGCTATGCCATTATAAGGGTGGGTTCTATGATCACAATCATACTTCATCACTGTGGCCCCTACTTACAGCTCTGCAAATCCACTTTCATCAAAGGGAGCACTCGTCATTCACAGGGAGTGGTTCACCAACATTTTCAGATTTAGAGATGGAAACAGAAACATAAACCCTTTAGAGATAACAACCTAATAGATTTTTAATCATTTACATTTTCTCACTTCATACCAATCCTCAATTCACATATACCGAACCCGTGGGTTCTTTTCATTTACCTCGGCACAAGACCCATCATAACACAATTCAATACAAAATACAATAGTAAATCAAACATATTTGATGTCACATGCTTTCACAATCAAGAAAATAGCAAACAATATCATGCATTATAACAATCACTTAATTAATCTAAAAAGAGCACACAGAGGTGTAAGCATAAATACAAGATCCCTTACCAGCACTGTGACATCCCAAATGCTAATTAAAGCATAAGAGTGTAAGATATAGAAATAGATTACGACTGCATATAAGATAAATGTATGCAGAGGAATAAATAATTACAATTCCTTACAAAATAAAAATAAAATTCCATACAACACTGAGGCAGAAAAAAATTAATTATAAACCTCTAGAAAAAATGGACTCATCAGAGTGCAAGACAACTATACACTCATAATGGTTCACGGATCCACGGGATCCTCAAACGCTTCAAAGAGTAGATCAATGATTTGTTCCTCACTATCTTCCTCATTTGGAAGAGGCAAGAAAAAGGGTGAGTTCCATATACCCAGTAAGGAAGACAATATTTAAATAACATCACTAAGATTTTAAAAGTAATTAAAACTGAAAATAAAATACCATCATTACTTACCATTTAGAGTCGTGTAAGAGGTTCTTTATTAATTATGGAAACAATTTATTTTTTTAAAGAAGTCATCAAATTCGTCATGTCATAGTCATATCATATCAATCAAATAATTCATGTTGAAAATAGAGAAAATCAAATAAATCATGACATGTTCTTTATTTCGTTTTTATTCTTCGTGCAAAATCATTCAGACTTCCATCTACTGAGGGCAATACGGATTCCCGACTACCCATGTAGAATTACCAATTCATTTAATGTTATATCAGCAATTTGCAGCTTGTCAAACCAAAAACATATTTATGGCTTGCCAAATCATGACACGATCTATGACCACCATTGTGCCAACCACAATGGTCCTACATGTAAACTATAGTCACGATCGTACTTCACCAAAGGTGACTCCTACAATCGTATTGCGTCACCACTCTCGTTGGGTATGCTATTATCCACAGAGAGCGGTCCTCTCACATCTTTTTAGACAAGATGAGGGAGAAATAGAAAACTCTTCAGAGATAAAAAGCCTAACGAAACATTTTATGAACCATGTATACCAATACCATTACACATTTCTCATGCTTAAAATATAACATCATGCTTCGTTACTTCATCATCGTACAATATATCGTGCATCAATAATCATCACATGTAAATTAATCATTTTAGTTAAACATGCAAAAAATCAATTTAGAAACACGCATTAACATGTAATAAATTTTATTTAAGCGTATAAAAATTAAGGATGCAACCATTTAATTAAAACTTCATTAATTTAATCTAAAAATACTCCTTAGTATGTTAAATATAAATACTAAATTTTTTATCGAAACCTTGGTATTTCCTACGTCTTTCTCTTCTTCTTTTCTTCTCCTTCTTTCTTTGGATCTCTCTCTCTCTAAATTTTTTTAGTGGATCGAAGAATAAAGTGGGAGCGGTGAGGAAATGTGAAGAGGGGATCCAAATTTATAGAAAATGGGGACCATTAGATTTGTGCCAAGTGAAATTTTGTAAGGAGAGAGAAAGTCAAGGTGAAATGATGAGATGTGATGACTTGTAAAATATGACTGACGGATGGACGACGCAATATGATGATGGCATAAAAACTGAAGGCACCTCACCAAAACAATAACGGTACATTGTCCAAGCACACATCCTGTGCTGGCTGCGCGCACACATGCTCAGGCGACGCTCAGAGCCATGCTGACGGGGTCTTTCCTAAAGGCATTCCCATGGTATTTTCTGCCGTTTCTCCTCTAGTTTTCCCTGAACTCTTTTTAATTGAATTTAAAAATAAATTATCAACAAAAACATTAATAAAAATAATTTTAATAATTATTTAAACTAAATAAATATGAAACTAAAATATGAAATTCATCCAGAAATTTAAAATACGAAATTTAAGGAGTTTAAATGGTCTTAAGACCCGAATAAATAGTGGTTCACATTACAAATTAAACACGAAGCTTTTTGGGGTTCCCTTCATCGTAGAATATTTGGTCCCCCAAATTTATCATGAATAGGTCAGAAAACTTCTCTTGCATTTCACTTTCCAGTTCCCACGTCGCCTTCTCCGGAGTATGGTGTTGCCACTGTAGCTTCACCATGGGGATCTTCTAGTTGCATAAAATTTTATCGGTCCAATCAAGGATTTCTACGAGGAGCACCTTATAAGTCATATCTTCTTGAACCTACATTTCTTGGTGAGGAATGATGTGAGAAGGGTCAGGGTGGTACCTTTTAAGTATGGAGACATGAAAAACATCATGCAGACCTGAAAAATCTAGGGATAGAGGGAGGCAATATGCCACAGGTCTAACACATTCCACGATCTGAAAAGGTCCAATATAACGGGGGCTTAGCTTACCCTTCTTACCAAATTGCATTTTTCCCTTGTAAGGGAAGATCTTAAGGAAGACTTGATCATCAACAGCAAACTCTAAGGGTCTTCTATGGTTGTCGGCATAGCTTTTCTAGTGACTCTGAGTGATGACTAGGTTCTTTTGAATAATGAAAACTTTCTCAATAGTCTTTCGAATGTAATCAGGTCCTAAATAATGTTGGTTCCTCACTTTGTTCTAGTAAGTAGGAGAATGGCAACACCTACCATACAGGACCTCATACGGAGCCATGTCGATGCTAGAATGATAATTATTATTATGAGAAAATTCATACAAGGGAAGGTACTCATACTAGTTATCTCCAAAGTTGAGGACACAAGCGCACATGTCTTTGAGTGTTTGGATGGTATGTTCAGATTGACCATCGGTCTGAGGATGATTTGCAGTGCTGAAGTAAAATCCCAAATCAAGTACTTCTTAAAAGCTACCTAGAAACGGGAGGTGAATCGAGGATCTCTGTCTAATAAAATGGATGAGGGAACGCTATGGAGTCGAACAATCTTCTTGACATATAGGTGGGCTAATCTACTGGTGGAATATATGGTTTTGATTGGTAGGAAATGGGCAGTCTTGGTCAACTTATAAATGATGATCCATATTGTATTGCAACTGGAACAGGTTCTGGGTAAACCAGTGACAAAGTCCATGGTCACATGCTTCCACTTCCATTCTGGAATAGGAAGGTGTGACATCCCAAATGCTAATTAAGGCATAAGGGCTAGACACAGAAACAAATTACGAGTGTATAATAGATAATTGTATGTAGCGGAGTAAATTATTGCAAAGTTCTTACCAAATATATGAGTTCCAATTTCACATATATAACTGCGGGCAAAAGTGGCAACAAAATATAAAATATAAAAATATCAAAATACAAAAAGGGCCACTTCTTACACTATGTGAATGGACTCATCAGAGGGCAGGACAAGTCATGCACTCAAGGTTTGTGGATCTACGGGATCCTTATAGACTTTAAGGGGTAGATCAACGATAAGTTCCTCAGTATCTTCCTCACCTAGGGGGCATGAAAAGGGGTGAGTTCAAGAAAAATAATATTTAAATAACATTATAAGATTTTAAAAGTGAATAATTAAGTCATCAATACTTACCATCAGGGGTCAAGTTAGGGTCCTTTCTTAATTTATAAAAATAATTTATTATTTTATAAAAACATCGTATCCATCTTGTCATAGTCAAACAATCAAGTCAGATTTTCGTGTCATGCTTCGCAAAGTTATTCTGACTTCCATCTACTAAGGGCAGATACGGATTTTGGACTACCCATGTGGAATGACCAGATCAGATATAACAATATTTTGCAGCTTGCTAAACAAATAACACATTTACGGCTTGCCAAACCATGACATAATTTATGACCACAACTGTACCAACCACAGTTGTCCTATCAAATAGCCTATAGCCATGATAGTACTTTGCCAAG